>NW_011887934.1:61769-86735 GCF_000806365.1 Fopius arisanus
CTAGTTGTTGACAACCGCTAGAACGCTAGCTAACAATTATTGAAAAAAACGATTAATTGCCAAAGTAATTAGGAATCCGAATTTCGGAGTAAATTATCTTTTCTAGATAATCCCCCCGAGCCTTAAATAAAAACATTTTATAGTCTGTTTCTCCTTAAGTGGAAACAGATTAAAGCATTATCTAGTCTCCTTACTTAAGTAGAAACAGACTAAAGCATTATATACCGGTAATCTCTCCCCTGCACTTCAGGGAATATCTCCAATTCATCAATTAGACAACCGTTTCTACTCTCAATCAATCAACAGAGAAAACTAGATCCATAGAACTTCAAATCCTTTTTCTGGTGGTAAACAATCAATTCGAATGTCGGGGAGATTACCAGAATACGTAATTGATGAAGCAACTGTTCGGAATTCTATGGAATAATTCTTCAAGTAGTAAAAAGAACCGAAGAAAATAACTAGCAATACCAGTTATTCTTATGATTATTTTTTTCGTTCAAATTTCAGTTAATAGGATGGCACCATTCGACCTAGTTATTCGGTATTCGACTGATAATTTTTTGATAATTTTATCTCTTACCTATGTATAGGAAATAAAGAACTGTTTAATCGAGCTAGCCACTCGTTTCAATTGACAGATTAGATGGAATTTTGGTTTTCAGGAAAGTTTCATAAAATTAATTAAGGATGTCTTGTTGATATTTTGTTATTTTTCCTGTTTTTCTGAGATTTATTAAAAATTATCGATCAGATTGGGATATGAAAATATAGCGTTTGTCCGTTCCATCATGATTGACTCTTTCACAAAGTTTCATCCCGATACACTAATTGTTGTAACTTTTCACTAAAATTTAAGGCCCGGGTGGACTGTCTGGCAAAGATAATTTACTCCAAAATTCGGATTCCTAATTACTGTGGCAATTAATCGTTTTTTTCAATAATTGTTAGCTAGCGTTCTAGCGGTTGTCAACAACTAGGCCGCTAGCTAACAATTATCGAAAAAAAGATTAATTGGCGGAGTAATTAAAACTCCCAATTTTGGAGTAAATTATCTTTTCCAGACAGCCCACCCGGGCCTTAATAAACAAATCAGTAAATTTTAGTGAAAAGTTATAAAAATTGGTGTATCGGGATGGAAATTTATGAAAGGATAAATCATGATGTAACGGACAAGCGCTATATATTTATTAAAAATATAAAAAATAACAAAATACCGGCAGAACATCCTTAACTCATTGTTTTTGACATGAACTTTATCTCTCGGTGAAATTCCGTCCGCTGAAATTCGAACGAAAGAATAATCCCCCGGATACAATTGGAGCTTCAAAGTGAACCGGATATATCCCTCTAGGTCCCCAGCAAATCAACGGGTTTGTTAATTTTGTGGGGAAAATCACTCGCCTCCGCGTTCGTAATTTTTTTATCTTACAAACTTGACAGGTTTGGTTTGCAACGAACCGATAGGGAAATATTCGATAATTTTGAAGCTCTTGTGGTATTATAAAGTGATAATAGAATGAAAAAACATTAATCTTCAATTATTGGTTTAATTTTCCAAGCAACAGATTATTATGAACGTCAGATTCCTGCACAGTCTATCATTCGAATGACGCAAATTGCCGAGATATTTTATAATGTAAACAGTCTACAACGGAGGCACTTTGTTGACTTTTCGGAGGTGATTTTGTGGAAAGATTTTATCTGATGCTAGAGATCAGAAACATGCAAAGACTGCTATACAATAATGATAATGAATAAGACACTTGAAAGTATTTTTAATCAATGTGTTTTTCATTTAATTGTCGATGGTACTGGATTTAGTAAGACTCTGCCAAACTATTCTTCGGTTTCAATAAATAATTCATTTGCCAGTTATCAACGGATAAATTATCAAAAAATATTGACACCGCGCCTATACTTTCTTTTCCGAGAGATTTAAAATACTTTCCATCATCAGAGAGATGAGAGCCTGGATACTTCACTTAAAAATGCAAAAATCCACAACAGGAGATTTACGAGATTGCAATAATTGTCGTCAATAATTGATTTGTTTCTCCTCAATAGTTTGACTGAGAGAATTATTATTACCAGATAGAATTATTAGGGTCAACTCACCTAGAGACAGTAAAATCAAATCCGATATTGCCAAACTAAAAAGATAGTAATTCGTCGCACTGCGCATAGTGGAATTTTTTATTATTACAACACAAGTGGCAATATTACCAACAACTCCACTCACAAATATTGTCACATATGCCAATGTCAACGGAATCACAAGCTTCGGTGGCAAATGTTTTGGTCCTAAAATTCGACTGAGGTATTCCTCTTCCGTCAAATTCTCGTTATTCAGAGAATCCCAAAATTCTTCGTATTCCTGTTCTTGTTCAGAGGTGAAGAAATCCATTTTACTCGTATTATATCAGTTGTAATCATCCAAATTACAGAGTAATATTCCGTCGTCAAGTAACCATTGAGATGAATGAGTTGATAAAATCAATGGAGATGGTATAAAATGTTCTCATGATCGTTTTTGTCAATAAAAATCATTGACGCAATTTTATTTATCATTCAAGTTTCAATTTTATTCAATAAAAACTTGAGCATTCACTTTCGTAAAATGTTGTGACCGTTTGATAATCCCTTGACGCAGGATTTTGGAGACGAGCATTAAGTAATTACACTAATTAAATTGAGCATTGATTTGCAGTGATACAATTGAAAATCAAAGTCGGGGAATTCACGTTAGCTGTTTACGAACTCGTGCCTCTTGATTGTTCATTTCCCAGTAAAAAGGAGTTATCAACAATTTTGGTCGGGTAAAACTGCAACTAGAGTAGATGGAAAGATTGCCTTTGCCTATCCCTTTTCTACTCGACTATTCCATCATGAAATCCAGCAGAAATATAGAATCCCGACAAAGTGATGACTCCGGAAAGTTCATTTGAATGGTTGAGTAATTACTCAACCCAAAATTCAACTCGCATTCAACTCGAAATTCCCCATGAAACAAGTGCGGTTGTTTTTAGTGCGCTTATATTTAATGAATAAATTCTCAAAGGGGAGTCTGCACTTCATGTAAATGAACACTTAATAGAACGGATTTTAATTAATTAGTGGCAGCATTTCACTCCAGTTTAATGAGCTTTTTTTTAACAATACAGGCCATCAAAAGACATTGATAAATATGCACCAACTTTCACATCCAGATCACAATTGATACTGTCACGTAGGTACTCCATCCACAAGTATATCTTCACCGAGACATTGATGACAATCATATTTGAGCATGAACGGTTATCACTCACCAACACAATAACACGTAATGAAAAGGTACATTCGGATGTTTAATTTTTCTATCTTTATTAATTTATCATCAACCCATTGAAGAATATGACACATTTGGCATGGAGAGTCGAATATTTTTCAAGAATATCTTTCATTCATTATCTTCTACTGGAAAAAAGGAACAATGAAGGAAATTATAAAACATCTAGACAAAGCAAACGAAAGAAATGAAAAATCAATTGTGTCTGACATGCTCTTACTGAAGTCTGATGCATCTCAACACGATTTAAATGTATGATGTCATTTTCCCCGTCTGCATTTCCGCATAACAATTATAAGACAATCAATCTCATGAATCACCCGAAGTCATACTATTTTTTTTTGATAATTTAAAAGTCCATTTAATCTGGAGTATTTTATCAATAACTCAAATTTGTCTAGCTAGATAATTCTGTCAAGTTTGTATTGTCACTGGTGAATGAATCGAATAAAGCATTCCCCGCCGTAGCCTTGAAGGGCCTACATAAATCTTATTGAGAATGTCAATAAAAACATTCCGTTGTAATGAATTGGGTTGCTCCAAATTGAATGGATAAAATAAACAATGGTGCCTTTGCCGGTGTACTGCGATCAAAGAGAGCAACAAAAGAGCATTTGAATTATTCCATTATTCAGCTATTATCTCATAAACTTTATCGAATGATAGAATTCGTATCATATCGCAGTAATCAAAATCTCATTTTATCTCGATTTCTCCCACTTCATGTAGTTGTCTGTCGTGGCATTGCGAGAGTAAAGTTTATATTTTTCTGATTAATTTGCGAGTGAGTATTTACTCGGTTTTCTTTATAGTTGTCGGACAAAAGTGGTTTAATTATCATTTTTTATCCCAGCAAACACGACATGCCAGAGCTAGATATAGATTTTCATCTAAATAGAGTAATAGCAACAGAGGATGGGACTATGGGAACAGTGATGTGAGGTTTGCATATCGTTCTAGTAGACCATCATAGAACTGAGATTAGTCAGAGTTGGGGTTCAAATCGTTTCGTTTCCGCTTTGATGTCAGTCTGATAAGAGACGTTGCAACTTTCTACTAGTGAAACGCATGCTGTGGACATGTTAGTGGTTATCATTTTCATGACCATCGATTGTATCATTTATAACAGTAATTGGAGCCTCTGAAGTTTCTGAAGAACATTGCGTAATGATTCACGTGGAGAATTGACATTTGTACAAAACTGATTTAACTTTTTGTTTAATTTAATTTTATTCTTTTATAAAGAGATAAATATTCAGCGGAATTTACATTTTCATTCATTCAACTGGGAAGTTATGGAGTGGCCAAGAATCCACCAGTGAAATTGAATTTCTGTCAGTGAAAAATCAAACTAAAAAGTATTTCCTTGATACCATTACATTTTTTCTTCCAATATTTGTACAGATAATAACGATTCGCTTTAAACTTGCGCTATTTTACTACTGCAAAGGTAAGTTTTTAATTTCCATTACGGGTAGATGCATTTCCTAATGGATGACATGGTACAGTGAGGGAAGTCGTCAAATATCTACTTTCGGAGTTTCCCCTATTTTTCCTTACCACATCGTAAAAAATCTGCATAATTTCTTCTGAGGCCTATATGTGTGCAAATAACTTGAAATTAAAACTTTTCACACTTGATATCTTTTGGTGTCTGACGAAAACATTATCCACGAACTATTGATCTTTTACTTTCTTACGAACTGTTTATAACTGACAATTATGCGTCAAAATAATGTATGCATCAACACGATTGTTCGCGTGTGACATTGACATACTGCATAGACGTATGTGTCGTACTTGGGATTACGTCATAAATTTTCTAGACCGCCCTAGGGAGTCCAGTGATGTGGAAATAATTTTGAAACATTGTAGTCAAGCTTTAGAAAGTTTGCGTGTACCGCATAGTTCCTTCAATACCTCGATCAACCTCCAACGTAAGATCGTCAATAATGAAGATATTTATTTACACTCTATCGAAGTATTTTCGATCATGTATTCTATACCTGAGTTGTAGAAATCAATTTATTTTGGTGTTCATATATTTATCTTAATATATCCTAATATAAAATCCTAATAAAAAAAGGAAATGGAGAAAGGAAGGAAGGGAAATAGATCTCGAATATCTCGAATATCTCGAATATCTCGAAATATCTCGAAATATCACGAATGACCGAATGATAATTTTTCCTTACCGTTATTTATTTTTACTTGAAATTTTTATAGAAATTTTTGAATCGCCATCACGCAGGGTAGATTCCATCAAAAAATACTCTCGATGTATAACCGACCTAGATCAAATCGTGTAACAATTTTAATATAAATTCAAAATGATGGATCACACGAGTTTGCTAATATAGAGAGGGGAATTGACCATTTGTCCATCATAGCGGAACATGATGGCTGGAATGGATGTTTCCGGGGATTTCAGATTATTGAAGCAATTCCAAAGAAAATGGCTCTGGGGTCTGAAAACGAAAAGTAGGTAACCACTATTGATAATAAATGGAGAGAAATAATTTTTTTTTTAATATTGGTGTAACTTACGGCGAAATAGTAATTTTTCTCCAATATGAAGAAATGTTTTCCCCCAAATGAATATAGAATATAACTCTTGGTTTACGTTAAAACTGAATGAAGTTCGCAAATTAATTAATTAATTAAAATAATTAATTAATTAAATAATTAATTAATTAATTAACCTAAGTCTTGATGAACTTAATAACGTTGTCAGTGAAAATATAAGTTACAATTTATGTGTATTATCTTTCATTAAAAAGATGATGTGTTAAAGAACACTTGCATGGAATAAATATTTTTACGGTTGCGGATCTGAAATTTTTTTGTTCCCCACCTGAAAATAAATAAGAAATAATAAGTAAACCTGAAAGATATCGAGATTTTTCATGACTCAGGGGGTGCGTTGCATGGACGCGTTGTCTGATGGGCCCCATTTAAAGACATTACACCAGAATATAGTTTGGAAAAAGGGAAAGAGTTTCACTCATGAAATATTTCATGAATACATTTTTTATGCATTGACCAATTTATTGATCTACCATGTGCAACATTTCATGTAGCCTACCAAGTGAAAACAAAAGTAAAACATCTCCAAGTGACTATTTACTGTTAGAAAAAAAAATTACACCCTGGTTTTCAGGTACCGCACTTGCGGTAGATTGCATTTATAATTATAATTATAATTGCTTATATTAAAATACGCAGAGGAATGTAATGGTTTAATATCGTCATGTAACTGTGACAGCTAACGAATTGGAATGGTTTTAACAAGAAAATTATTAAAAACAATTGATCTGCCCGTTTTTCCCATTGAGAACGAAAAAATTCGGAATCAACGACCCCAAAAACGGAAATTTCCCAAAGTTCCTCAAATTCCATTTTGGACACCCTCATCATTACAGGAAGTGCATGGGCGTTCGGAAATTGAAATCTTGGGTGAAGAGGGCCAGAAGCTTAATTGCAAAACTTATTCCAATCCCCGATATGCAGGGAAACACGCAGGAAATATCCGGTGAATTCTGGAGATTGATGAATACCTGGAAGATAATTTCCTCAGTTCCACAAATATTTTATTTTATCAATTATTTCCAATGAATTCTGATAATGTAATACTGAATCCAAATACTGTATTATGATTTGTCGAAATCAGAATTCGGGGAATCATTAGTTGTGCTGATTTTCCATTCCTCAATTCTTAGCAGAACTTATGACACCTAATGGACGATTGCGGGTAGAAAAAAAAGGATAAAAAGCTCATAAACACAAATCGTATCAAAAAGTATTGGACTTTTTTTAGATAAACCCAGTTCCTATATAGAATATAAACCATCGCCCGACGGGTGTCACGCAAGGCATGTGTGATATTAATCGATACATGTTTAAATCACATTTTGATAGTCGGAGATCAGGATTTCAGTCAATGATTCTCGTCTAGCGCGATGAATTTTTTGACTCACGCATGATAAGTGTGAAAATCAATTGGTTTTTGCATTCTCGTACTTTAATTGATAATGAAATAGACTAGATAGAGTCAATGAAACTTTATCTTAAAAACCTTCGAAGCAGTCTGACATTGAGAATCAAATAGATCGGATCACCGTTCTAAAGTCGCTGGAGAACACATTCGAAAATGGTAATGATCGTTTTCCATTTATCACTAGATCATTATCAGGAGTCAAGAAAAGACATAACGGTCTGTATATCAAATGAGGTCAACTCACTTATTGATTTGTAAAGCTTATATCCATTATGTTCGTCCCCGAAGAACAATGAATTATTCTTGTGACACTGAAAACATGAATCATACGAGGGGAGAGAAGATAAAATTAATGAATTAATTAATTAATTGCTCTCCTTGTATGGGGATGAATTAGTGATAAAGCTTCGCTTCTTTTATGATTTAATGGGTCCTAAAGCGGTACGCGCTTCGTTTTGGATATTATATATGGAGAATAAAAGTATCGAAATGTTTTCCGATATATTAATCAAGGGAAAAAAACGAAACCTAGTCCAATAATATTCCGAGCTTCGTCCTCTGGATGATGAAATATTATGGGATACCAATTTTTTTATTGTCAATTCAACAAAAGCCTGACTCATTGCTATTCGCCCGAGCTGGACATTCAGTTATTTCACATTCATTCGTAACGACACCTAAATATTTATTGAGTATATTTTGATGGGTTGGGAATAAATCGTTAAGAGATAACCATTCGTCCATATTATAAACATCATTTTTATTATCACTTTATTTCATAGAAAACGGAGATACTATCTTCAATGAACAAAAATCTCTAAATCTTTACAGAAATTAGGGCGATATGAATACAAAAATTGGTAGAGTAAAAAAAAATCAGATGTCCATTACTGTCACTGGGTATTTATTTTTTTCGGATGTTAAGATATCAGAATCGTATTAAAGAGATTCCTCACTCAAGAATGTTCCAAATTTTTCGAAAAAGTTGATAAATTCTTTCTATTGTATTCGTTCCTCTGTCAATTAATTCTTCAGTAATCATGTTTTTCTTCAGTCACTTCTACTTTTACGATATTTTCCTATTTTGAACTGAACTATTATCGGAAATATAATCACTAATTCAGACATACATTACTTAATTTCTCATGTTCATTGAGAAGTTCATTGAGAAGTTGATTGAATCATACATGAAATTTTCTATGAAGATGACAAAACAATATTACAGAAATGTGAATATTATATAACTCTACCCTTGAATTTACGTTTCCACTTTTACCTCCATTTCGTATATTGAAGATGTTTGTTTCAACGTATTTATATTTAACCCTGAAATGTCCAGTAATGGCAGAATCGTAACTTCGGTAAACTATCCCTATCCTCTATAAAATTATCAAAATATTACACGCCGATACCAACGATAAAATTACGATATACATTACGATATCTATTAAATTACATCTTTCAATCTGAATCTGAATTCTCTGAACTGGAATTCAAATTTGCAGCATCATGATCCGGGTTCGGAATTCTACGATTGGTATTCACAAAAATAGCCTCCTCCTCTTCCTCGCCAGTACTATTACCATTTTGATTCGATGCCTCGCTCAGTTGACTTGAATCATTAAATTTGTTTGGCCAACACCCCTGAGATCGATAATACCTTATGTGCTCCTGGAAAAAATATTTGAATTCAGTATCGCTGAAGGATGACAACAAAATATTATGTTTCAACGAAAGTACGAACTTTTGTAAGTATTTTTACAATCTCTGCCTTGACTTTGTCACCTTCGGGTATTGGCTCGACCAGAATGTAATCTCCCCTTTTGACCCATATATTCCTTCTAAATTTCACAGGCATGGAAACGAGATAGCGCAGTCCTGAGCTATCTACCACCTCGTGTAGATTATTGCCTCGCGAATCGACGAGTTGCACTATCGTTTGTGATTCCATGGGAATACTCAAGTCCTCTTGCACTTCCTTCGTCACATGCTTCCGTTTCGTAACTTTTGACATGTTCAATCTGGTAACGATAGTAAAAAAAAATGCCTATAATTTGTTATGGAATTGGATAGGCGACTATCAAAGTAAATTTTTGAGTGATTTTTTGTTCCATTACTCGTTAAACTTGTATAACTTTATTCCGCGACCTTTACAACTTTTTTTTTCTTCATTTGCGCCGTGTGCCATGGACCAAGTGATCCACCAGATTTTTCCACGGCTTTCCAAACGTCTAAACTTTCTCCTGGCGACACGCCATATCCATTTTCAAGTCCGTGGGGATTTGAGGGAGTTTTACAGTCTATACTGGATTCTTTTCTGAGAACTGAATCCACTTCGACAGAGGCAAAAAATGCTACAGACATGGGTAAATCGTTAATTCCAAGTCTCGAGGCGCAGAAGGATCTCGTGAGTAGGTTGGTAACGTGCATTCCCAAGGCCGCATTGTACTTATATCGTGATGGTACTATGTATCGAATTTCATCATGAAAGGAGAGACAGAATCTGGCGTTGTCACGCATTAACCATTTCATGCAAACCAGCATGAGATGAAGGAAGTCAACGGCACCGCTTTGTACAACCCAGTTGATTTTCGTTGGCAGATATTTGTCTTTGTCTTCCTCACCAACTTCTAGAGCTCGACTGAGCCGTGAATTGAGAAATGGTGTCACCGGGTGAAGACTCCCAGCTATTTCCTCGAGCCTGTTGAACATGGCTGACTCAGAACCTCCGGACCATCTCGTCTGCCCAAACATCTCTTCGACCTTCTTTCCATGAAGTTTAGCAAGTTGATAAGCCTCCCATGAGGAATAGTCACGATCCTCAAGGTCATCGTTAATAAATTCATCTCGAAGTTTATAAATCTTCTTCCCTTTCGTTATGCTGAACATTTTCCTCGCCTTTGATACCGCCTCAGACTCCCCCATGGACGGATTAAACTGTTTCAAAAGTCTCTCAGCGAACTTCATTCCCGCACCATAAATCCTTGCGTAATTTATAACTTTAGCATGATCCCGAGATATACCAACAGCTTTTGCTGTTACACTGTGCATATCCGTTCCTTTCGATTTACTTCCGATGAGTGTCATCCAACCAAAGGGCGTAGCTCCGTGAATTCCAGCACAATAGGAATCACCTATCAGTGAGGCGATCCAGAGCTCTTGGCTATCGACGTCAGCTCCTACAATATTGAAACCCGGTGGTGCTTGGACCATAGCTCTTAATTCGGATCCAATCCGCTCCGTATGAGCATTTGATGCGGTCATCCACGTAGGTTCAGTTGCTCTCCTTGTTAGAGTACCACTCACCACGACTTGCGGAATTATTGCACCATAACTAATGTGGCGATTGCCGCGAATAATGGATAATGGTAAATTTTCAGTGTTCCACCAGATTACCAGCTGAGACATTATTCGATCGCGATTATTCCTCCAATAAGAGACAGTTTTTGCTATTTGTAAAATCTCAGTGGCACTAGAGTCCAAACCAGCGAGAATATTCTCGGAAAATTTATTCAAAAAGTCCTTGGCTAAGGGATTCCCTACATTGAGACTCGGTCCATCCTTGTGAGGGAGTTTGAAGAACCAGCAGCAATTGTCGATATCAACATTGCACCAGATACCAGTGCCTTTGTAGAATGTGTCGGGCCTTCCGTCATTTTTCTTTGGCTTTCGTTTTTTGTCTCTCCAGAATTCTGTTTTGTGAAGGTCATTTTGAACATCTTTCTCAAGGGAGGCCATTGCGTCAGTGATGTCCTGTGAGTGACAAAGTTTCACAGGTAAAGGGCACTGGGCGAGTAATTGTTTCAGTGGAAGTTTTGTGGTGATGTCAGGATCGTCATTATATGGCACTAGGAAACCCCAACCGTGCTCTCTGATGTAGTGAATTGGATAGTTTTCCCAGGTTAAATTCAATAGTTTTGGAGCTATTTTCATTGAAGTACTGATGTTGTGGGGGCCAGGGCGCCAGTTCTCTTCATGCTGCTTCATACATAGTTTGCGGTACCAAGCGGGATAGCCCGGCATATGTGGAAACTTTGCGGGGAGTAAGTGCTTTGTATTTTTCAAGTAGGAAAATTGAGCTTCCAAAGGATCGGCTTCGTCTTCATCGTCTGTTAAATATTTTTCATAATCTGATTGCTGTTTTATTTCCTGGGTAGATTCTTTCTGCAAGTCGTCCAATTTTTTTTTCGCCACCGTTGACTTTGTCTTTACAGATTGAATACTCCAATCTTGATCCCACATCCACAAATCCTCTTTATATTTATCATTGTGCATAAGTTTACAAACCTCATCAGCTCTTTTTGATAGACTGACTTTTGCTTCGTAATTTAAATCTTCGAATGTCGACTCCGACTCTTCTATGTACCTTTGCCAATTAGAATTGACTGGTAAATAGGTAGAACCAAGTTCGAGCATTCCGGCAAAAGTCACTGGGTGAGGAAATCTCTCTTGAAAAAGAGGAAATAAATTTTGCATTACTTCATGTGTAACCACAACATCAGAAGCACAATAGCCCATCAATTGGTCAAATTTTTCGCGAACATCTGTGAAGCTCCCTTCGACAAAAATATCTCGTGCCTCTTTTTTATGCTTTTTGCCACAATAGAGGGAATAAACGTCGGCCAGATTATTGAGAGATGTGCAGTTTAAAAAGTCGTTACTTGTTGGCTCGTTCTTCTTAGAGAGCAATAAAGATCTCTGGTAACTGTTCATACCACTGACAGATATGTGCAGAGACATAGTGTCAACGAAACGTGTACCTGTTGAGGTCAACCAGTATTGTTCTTTGATTCGAGCTCTGTCATAACACACGTTATGCCCTACGATGATCTTCGGAGACTTCTGATATTCCGATAATTTTTTTCCGTGCTCGGTTGATGTACTTTCAATGGGTATCAGCAATTCAGGAGTAAATGAACGACTTTCTGCTGGTATACTACTTCCATCTACCAGAGCTTTGGCGACCCAACCATACCATGCCTCAGTACTTACTCCTGTAGCTAAAGTCGGTAATGGACCCTCTTTAACACACACTTCAACGTCGAAAATCAATCCATCTTCTAATGGGTAATCGACTTTCTCGGCTTTCCCATGGGAATATCTGGAATAAAAGGAATAGTGAATGAGATTTATTGATTGATTCATACTTCTCTATAGTGATATGCCCATGAATTAGGAATTTTCATATATTGAGTTCAAGTTTACGCAGGCAAAAAGTGTCGGGTATTGCGACAATTGTATTATTTCTTCATTTAAATTATGTGTATTTTAAAACCCTCCCTCCCTATGCAGATTCATACTATATTTTTGAAAACTATTATTTTGTATTTTCAGAAAATGGTAAGCATCCCCAAAATTCGTGTTTCCCAGGCCCTGCGTCTCGACAAATTCTGTTAGTCACGCCGTGGAATAAATCACATATCAGTAATATTTCATGTGAAGAGGAATGATTTGTTTTCTAGAGTTAGGCCTGGAAATAACTATGTCATCACCATGTGCCGAAGATCAACTATTCAAACACGCTCCATTTCGCTTGGCGTGCCTAAAAAGTAACTTTTCCGCACATTGTAAAGAATAATATTATTTCCACCTCGTGCAGAAAGTTGTTTTTGGCATGTGGGATTAAACCTCTCACACGTAAAAATCCCTTTTCCGCACTTGTTACGAAATATACTATTTCAAAATTCAAATGCCTGTGACTTCAAAAACTGATTGAAGTTGCAAAGGATTGATCTTTAATAAAATAATATTCAACTCACCTTGTCCATCCTTCCTGTAGCAACCATTTCTCCGGAGCTGGAGGAATATCTCGCAGAATATCTTGAACAATTTTCAAGTATGGCTTTGATTGAGTACTTGCTATATTGTAAAAGTGCTCTTCCACGTTCTTTCCTTCCAACTTTGGTAAGTCGATGGATATATCTGGCGTACAAACACTTTCATCCACTTCCATTCCAAATTTACGGAGTTCATGTTTTAAAGATGAGATTTTTTCATTGGATAAACCTATTTTTTGGTCTGAATTTATGAAGACCTGCTCGTGCAATTTTTTCGATAGCATTTGCATATTCAATTCATTGAATCGAGTTTCCTCTCCAATCTCTGGTTCATTGTTACTCTCCTTATTATTTTGCAATTTGTAATGCTCGATGTTGTCTTCTGAATTCTCCTGATTCTCCACTGAATAATTTGTCTTATTATTTTTCTCATCAGGATTTTTGTTTATCCCATCGTCCATCCACAGTGACATGTCATTCAAATTCTCAGGGATAAATTTTGGTACAGCTTTATTTGAATTCAGATGAATTTCTAAATTTTCTCGTCTTTTAATGTTCGTAATATTTGAGGTTAGACCACTCGAGTCGACAGCTCTTTTGGTTTTTATAATTTTCTTGAAAACTTTCTTGGCAGGAAAAAAATATTCTTCACCACTAACTGATATATTAGAGCATTTATGTCTTGTAAAAATGTTAATCAATTTTATTTTCGACTGCATTTTCCTCGTGTGCATTGCTATGACGGATCCACGAGGGCCATGAACACGTGACAGAATACCAGATCAGTGTAACGAGAATTGTTTTACTGTGTAAGATATTTCATGAATATCACGTACCTTTTGATTTTCTGATGATTACAAATCTATCATTCGTTGAGAAAAAATCCAGAGGAATGCCAGGAAATATCATAAATTGAATAAAACTATCAGTGCTACAATGCACAGGTGCATGACGTTTCGTTGGCGATCCATGATTACTTCCTTATCGACAAAGCACCTTCCAATAATTCAAATCATTTTTTCTTTTTTAAACAAGTGGCAAGTGGAAAACTTTTTTTAGTATTTACATTAGTTTCTTTTTCAAATTACTAGCAATGTGCTTTCAAACTAATTCGAACTCTTCAAAGAATGTAAACAATTTATATTATTATGGTTAATCACCTCCATGGTTAAATTTAATCAACTATAATTTCATTTTTAGTGCAAAATTCATCCCGATCGTTGACACACAGGAAAATTCATACCCTACACATAAATCTTTCGCTTTTCTATAAGTGAAAACTGAAATCTTTTCACTTACACTTGAATATTAAATTATTATAAATGTTATTAATTAATATTATAAGTCCGTTATTTAATTCTGCCCCATTATTCCCACTGCAGTGAATAAATAAATATAAATTAATGGTTAATTCATATTTATTGAATGAATTCACGAACTGTATAGAAAGTTTTTATACGTGGATAGAAATTATTTGAAAAAAGTGGAAAATATCCGGAAAACTAAACCAAACGGAGTGGCACTTCACGTTTCCCTACACCTTTAGTTATTTTCCTTCTTTACACTTTTTAGTTGTACAGAGTAATCGATTCTTCATAATTTCATCTGCGGTAAAACATATGACGTCCCAATATTCGGTCGTCCAAGGCGGTATTTGAGTATTGAGTGCATTTCCAGTAGTCGTCTGCACAAATTTTCCGGGAGATTTTCCACTAACTTTTCCACTAGGTTTTGGATGTCTATGAGAAAAGGGACAGATTATGCGAATTCAATTCTTTCATGCACTTGATTATTTTTAAAGCAACAGCTACGATACCCTTTTCGTTGCGGTTTTGACAATCCTTCAGGCATTTTAGTTATTTTCCCCCTTGCCTTTGAGTCTTGATTGACTTTTGACTCTGGTGCTTCTCTTGGAGTGATCTTTTTTCTAGTTCCTAGATTCTTTTTAGTGGGTAAATTATCGGGAGGCGGTGGGAATGTCGTGATACCAGGCCTGCCTGGTATTCTATGCCCTCCAATAGAAGGTAATTTAACTGGCACTCTACATTTTATCTCCGAAGGTTTTCTTTCTAGTTGAATTTTGTCATACTCTATATATGGATATTCCACTGAAAAAAGGTAAATTTGAAAAATTCAGGAAACATTTGGAGTGGCAAATAATTGTATATGCATTCATATAAAATTTTGTAATTCATAATCCATTTTTAATTGACTTTTTTAAATTTATTTTTTTAACGGGGAGTTTCATGGACATCAAATAAAATAGAAATCCAAAATAAAATCCAGTTGAACGTACGGTAATTCCATAGTTTGTCAACATAAATTAATAATTCAAGAATATTTCGAGTTTTTATTTATTAGAAAATCCTATTATCTGGCACGACATAGGAATTTGAATTTAATATATTTCTATCCTTTTTATCTCGATTTGAGTTCACTACTAGCTTTTATCAAATATTTTTCAACGCACGAGAATACTTTCGTTGAAATCTTCTTTTATCGTCCATTTTTTTGAAGACCGTTGATTTAAATCTTAAATGTTTTTTCGTGGGAGTTCTGTAAATGTTGTAAATATTTTTCAGTGGTTTGTGTATAAGGTGATCTTGTAGATTAAAATTTGAAATTAATGTAACGTCAGTAAGTCTGATAAATCTGTTTTCGTTGGTCAACTCCCAATTTTTAAGCTCAGAAACATAAAATTTCGTGAAAATTCGGACATTAAATCTCGCGCATAATAAACGAAACGTAATTATAATCCTCACCTTCGTCTAACATTATCGACCACAAAACACACTTCTAGGTCTATTTACGTAAACTCTTTCTGAATAAGAGTTAGTACCAACGGAAAAACTCAATTGCCTGTTGATACGTTTGATAGTTCCATTCCGGCAAAAATAATTAATTCCATGTGACGAGTCTCATAAAATTCTACGCGAAAATGAGTATTTTATATTTTGTATTTTGAATTTACTTTTGTCTCTACACTCAACTAATCAATTTGCGTTCGCTCAAAAAGCCTGAAGGGGTGCATATAGTATTCTTTGAGGTAAACAATCAAAGTTAGAATACGCAGTGTTCCTGAGAGTTCCCAAAAGTTACGTAACGGTTTGAAACCTCACCCGGGGGCTGATACCAAAATTACATAACGTTGAGTAGAAATTGTGCGAAAAATTGTCATTCTTCCTCAACATTATGTAATTCTCGCTCTGTTTTCAATAAAAATTTCCAATAAAACATATAGGCACCACTTTTCCTTCGCGTACACGGAGAGAAATATTTAGTAAAAATTACGGAACTTTCAGTTCACTTACCGATTACGGAGTTGACTCGAAAAATTTAAGTGACGGTATCGTTATTTTTCACCGATAATTCAGACAAAAATTACGGAACATCGCGGAAAAATTCCGTGACTTTCGATAAAAATGACGTGACAGTTCCGTAAAATTTCCGACAACCACATTTCGCTCCAGAATTACGGAAAATCCACGTAATTTTTATTGAATATTTCTCTCAGTGTACGCAACGAAATAATCATGCTTCGGATGGAAAGATCTTTTTTACTGATTATTGAATTCACATGTTCATCAGTTCAATACTCACCCAAATGATCATAATCTATTTGATATGTACTCTTCAAACGATCTTCATGTATTATCCTGAGAGTATCGTAACCAGGCATCGTCGGTTCTTGGAGATTTGCTGATTCTCCTACGGTATTCATCCAGATTTTGGCATCATTACATTTCATTGATTTTCCTGCACAGAGATCTATATTCGTATTTACTGGATAAAGTTTGGGCTCTAGAAGAAATCCCATCGGTCCCAAACGACTCCATTCATATGAATCAGATTTCAGTGGCATTTCACGTTCATCTTCCCCGAACTTTTCACGTAATGACTTATTACAAGCGACTCCTTCAGAAATTTGGGATAACTGTGGAGTAATTTCAAAGTTCACTGAAGGTCCTAGAATATTTTTTACGTACGGCCATTCGTAGTCGGCTTGGTAGGTGCTTGTGATATTTGTTGCATTCATAATTGGATTTTGGTAATTAAAAGTTGATACAGCTCGTAATTAGTGCTTTCAATATCCACCGTACTGGAAAATTTAATGAGTCTAACTTTCTCATTTCCTAGAAGGTTATTGTGTCAAAATATTTATCACACTGAATAAAAAAAAAGAAGGCAAATATTCCAGCGATATGTTTCAATTATAAATGTGTGGGAATTTTCCAGTTCCTCGTGCAAATGACAATTGTTTCTCTGAGCATTTTTGGATTTTAACATTTCAGTCTTTTTCCAACGCTTTTCCATCACAATTGGCGAACCTCCAACACACATAGCTCTCTCCACATCAAAATCACAGCTGCAGTGCATAGCGGAAGCTGAATATATGGGGAAACAAATGAGTTGGCCAGTGTTATCTTATTCCTATTATTTTTTCAAAGATGCGTAAAAATTTCAAGATTACTTTTCTTAAAATCTATACATCTAAAATTTCACTCAAATGAGTCGGACATTTCATCAGTTGACGATGATTAATCTATGAAAGACAATTTAGAAGTTGAATTCATGCATGAAAAATAACTCGTCGAACTTATTCACGCAAAGTGGATCACTGATTCATCAATTATCAATTTTTCCTCATAATAATGTCAAACTTTAGAAAACGTCTGAACCAATAGGACTCTAAAGATATCGCTGTCGTCCAACGGTAGCAGAAATAGAATGACGGCGTCATCACGATCCTCCAACTCAGAGAATAAGAAACAACAACGAGAATTAGTGGTGATGGTTTATCTTATAGGTTTCTTAAGATAGCTACATCTCTATGAGTCAATCATTTGAAGAGATCTCGATATTTGCTTCCACCCGGAGGCCCTGTATTCACTGTGCAGTTGGGAGGAATTCTGATTTCAATGAGGAAAACCATCGATTGTCCTGAAATTACTGAACTGTTGGAGAATTATCCTTAAAATTTCACGTCAAAAAAACTTGAAATTTTCAACTGCGAAGAAGTGACATGCAATTTCTGTAGAATTTTTCATTAATGAAACAGTTTATTTCTTGAATAGTATTTTTTATGAGAGAATAATAAGGCATTTTAATTAATTCATTTCAAGTGTCATTATTCAACTTCTTTTTTCACCCAGTATGAAATAAGAATTGCACACTTTAGTGTTTAGTCTCACGCAATCCGATCCCATTTATTGGAGCAACCATGTTTCTCTGTTGGCACTCGATGTGAAGAGCTACGGTCCTGTCGACCCGAAGGGACACCTTTTCTCCTATTATCAAAAGGATGAACATCGAGACTATCGATATCTCTTAAGGCTGTAACGGGCACTCCTCATTGGTTCAGTTAATAGTTAAGTTCGGTTAATTTGAGTTCAGAACTCATTCTGAAATTTTCAATCGTCATTTTTTTATCATCTTTTATCATTTTTTATCATTTTTTTAACGTCGAGACTATCGATATCTCGAAAGTCTATCACGCTCATGCCTCATTGGTTCAGCCGCCTGAGACGGTTAATTTGATCTGCCTATTATAAGAAGCAAGGACATCGAGAGTATCGATATCTCGAAACTCCGTCACGCTCATGCCTCATTGGTTCAGCCGTCTGAGGCGGTTAATTTGAATTCAGAACTCATTTTGAAATTTTTAATCGTCATTTTTTTAACATCTTTTATCATTTTTTTATCATTTTTTTAACATCGAGACTATCAATATCTCGAAAGTCTATCACGCTCATGCCTCATTGGTTCAGCCGTCTGAGGCGGTTAATTTGAATTCAGAACTCATTTAATTTTGACATTTTCAGTCATGATTTTTACAATTACCCCGCGCTGTAGCACGCGTTCGGTCTCGTACACATAAGCTCAAATCATCTTGAAACTGACAGGCTGTAACACATATATACCAGATATTAGTGTTCATGCTCTATATTCCTTCATACTTACGAAAGACCTTAACTTTTATGCGTTTGTAACATAACGAAGGCTGAAAAACACTTCTAGCACTACAACCAGAGAATTAATACCACTTAGTGACCCGGAGAAAATTCGAACTTCCAAAATTCGAAAGCTTGTTCGTAATTCTGTTAAACAGCCTGTCAGTTTTTAGGATGCCTCCGTAGAATTTCGCCTGAAACATTGAAGAATGTTACTTAACAGACGTGCATGCAGAATAACTGGAATTTTTAATCGATTTTCCCTCTGTGAATATACTAATGTGTAACTGAAACAGAATTACCGTAATTACTCCCCTCCTTCCACAATATCCTATTCCCTTTCCCTGGTTTGCTTTCATGCTTCCCTCAAACATGCTAATTTCTACCGTAAAGTTCTACTTTGCATCAAAGTGAATAACTTATGTATAGAACGTATGGAGTAATTCATTTATTTGTACAATGTTGATAATTTTTCACTCAATTTTCACGTTGCTGGGATCACGTTGCTGGGATTTGTATGTTCAGAGTTCAGTATGCAAGTTCATTTTACCAGTTCCGTCTGCACACAGTATTTCGATAAATTATATCAGCCAGGGGATGGGCTCTACAGTGACATTAAAAAAAAATCTGTCACAGATTGGTTGACTCCTCCAAAATTTATTTCACACGTAGTTCCTCTGTCTATTTCCTAAATTATTTCCAGCAGTTTCATTTCAGAGTATATCAGCTAGTTTTATGCATATTCTATGCATATTGTATCCATAAGTATTCCAACTTCTTGCATATCCTGATTGTATCGAAGGATGCCCATAAAGTTTGGATATGATTGTGTAAAGTAGTCTTTGTGTTTCGTGCGTACTTATAATGATGAAGAGACAGTGAATATCCAAAATGTCACAGATAATTCCAGAGATAATTCGCGAGAATTACCACGTCTGACGTTCCACGTACAAAGTCGTCGTAACAACTGATTGTTAATGAACCCCGAGAATCCAAAGTTCTCTTAAAAGAAACCAGCGTCATCGCGACTGAATACCGAGAAAGACGTTTATAACCCCTTCTAAATTTTGCGCATCGTCCTACTAGTCCGAGGGTTAGATTTAGCAATACATATGTTTCACATTAAATGTAGCGTTCCCTCGTAAAAATTTCCCGCACTTTATAATTCCCGTAAAACTTTGACATCACTTTGGGAGTAGTTAATTTCGCCACCAGACAACAGCGAATTTTTCTCAGGAATTATTATGAGCAATTCAATGTTAGATGAATTCTTCCAACAATTCCACTCTTCGGTGTCCTTTGTTACGCTCTGAAAAAAGAATTCACGGTAATGAAAAGCTTTGTTCTTTGATGATAGAAATATCTTTCACGTACAGATGGTGGTGGAAACACTCATGGAGATTTCGTTGATTTCACTGTAATTCTTTCATGCACGTCAAGTCAACCGCTCCACAATCAAAAATAATGATGTTAATTTTTATTAAATTTTCTCTGTGAAAAGTTTTTTTCGGAATTAAGGTGACGTATGCTTTTGAATGAATTAAACCACTTGAAAGCCGAATATACTAGGATCGAGCATCAAATATACATTCAAGTATATTTTTTCGTGCAGGCACGGTTTGTACTTGAGCTGATAAGGTATGGGCCGAAAAAATCTGACAAATATATTGTGTGAATCACATGTAATTGCTCTGTCAATGGTTATTTCTAGGTGGATGAGCTCTCTGATTGTCAACAATGCACCAAAACCGCTAGCTATCCCATGGAGGATGATGTTACGGTATAACAATTAATCTCTGTGATCTTTACAATGAAAATTCTGTGCCAAGATTGAAGGTGGCGTACGACAACGGTTTTTGTCGCAGTGCCGGCTCAGTAGACGTCTCATGAATCCCTGCACATATGTAACTCATCGGTGTCTCACTCCCCTAGCCAATCTACCTTTCTCACTTGGTACAGTTGGAAGGACAGTGGTTTTAAAATAGGCCCCATCGTCCACGTGTATGTGAAAACACATACAGAAGAGGATGCCAATGCTAAACGACTCGAGCTCTTTCTGCTTTCTCGCAGTCGTTGATCGTGTACTGTATCCGTAGCAACCCCTTCAGTTTTCATCCAAATTTCAGCACTCGTGATTTTTTGTGAATTATTGAGGTCCTATCGGATATAATTCATCTGGTAACACGTGGTAATTCGCTTGATTTGCTCTTTTTACTGAGCATTTTCGCTGATCGAAACGACCAATCCGTGATTAATGCAGGATTCGACTGAAATTAATGATGCTCGTTGGACAATTCGTCAGAGTTGAATGAAAAAAGTTACACATCTATTTTTGAATACTGATTAATCGAAGTTGGAAAGAGGAATCGAACGAGTAGATTGTGAAAATTTTGTCATACCCGCTGCCAGTTCATCCACCTGGTTTCCAATTCCAAGGCGAATAATTAATTACTCAGGGTCTTGGCATTATCGCGCAAGCAAGTAATTAACCAGAAAATTACAAAGTGAATTAACGTGAGTTTAGATTATCCCTGACAGCCGAATAAGTGGAGGATAGAAAATAATCAGTGTTTATTTGTACAGGAGATTTGTAGAGTCGAGTGTAAATACCTTGGCCAATGAATTTCCCAGCGTGAATAACGGCGAGAGTTTATTATTTCAGGGATTGAAACAATTACCAGTGCAGTATAAACGTAATAGTGCGATCACAATCGATATATATCTCGAAAATTTCTCTTAAGATTGGTGTACCTCGAAGAGTGAGGAGAAAAAGAAGAAAAAAAAAATTGGTGAGGTGCTAAAGTTTAATTGAAATGAAAATGTGAGCTGTGATAAAATCTGAGAATACGGATGTCTGGCGTTACGTGCGTCAGAAGAGAAGTACGTTTTAAATCTGCATCCTGGAAATCTACCCCTGATTTGACACCCATGGGAATTCAAAGCACTGCACAATTTGTTGAAAAGTACCACCATATTATCGGTAAATATAACATTTTCAATTAAATCAACAGGGGAAAAACCATATGAAAAATTAATATCGATGCTTCAATTTTTTTCAAAATCTTAATAAAAAATCGAACACGAAAAAAATCAACTCCATTCGGTCTTCTTTTATTGTTGAATCAGGAATTTTTAGATCATTAGATTTTTCAATTGAATTCTGTTTGAAATTGTTGACAATGGGTCCTCAATTATTCCTCTGTTGTAGTTTATTTAAAAATATAAATATTAATGCAAACATATCCCATTTTTATACCGATCTGGACGTCTTGACAATAGAAAGAAGTTCATTTCGTCTTGCTTCCATTTGCTGATATATGCAGAGGCAGTTGTTTTAATTAATTTCCTAATTCCTAAATGTTTATTGAAACAAATGAAGAAAGTACATGAACCATTACCTTCAATCAAGATTTATAAACAATTCCGTACGTTTCCCCTTTACCCTTCCACAATATCACCGCAGTTCGAATTAAGAGATGAATCACACTTTGTGTGATTAATACTAATTATTGATTAAATCAATAATTAAAAATACACATTTATGATCAAAATCGTTCATTACTCAAACATTTATAATCATCCATTAATAATATCGATGGAGGCCTTTTCTTCTTACACATCGTGCGATTTATCAATTGAATAATTCAAGGATAATTGTCTAAATTAGGATTTTGTAGTTACAGGTGAAAATAACAAAGACTCAAAAGCGGTTATTTTGAAGATAAAATTAATCACTGATTCGAGTGTCTGACTATAAATCCGATCCACAGTGTTGTTAAACGTACATCATCTTTCAACAGTAAAGAGACTTGTTGATGAGCACAACAAGTGCTCACTAAAAATATCCAATAAAATACCTGAACATGATACCCGATCGATATATATGTCGGGATAGACTGAGACGTTTGAAACTTGTGAGGAAGTGGCAGTCCGAGATTGACATTCAGTGCGTTCCGCAATCGTAACGTGTTCGTATATTTAAAGCAATTTCGTCACGGATTTCCCTGGTTCAGTTGATCTCGAGACTGACAGCTATCGCAATCAATCATGAACATGTTTGTAAATGATTCGGCGGCTGTCGATTGAGACTTCACCATTTTTAATGGATTTGACAGGTGTAAATCATTTCTTCTCCTGGTTCATTTATTTTAGCGGAATATTCATTCATTCGTTCTTCGAAATTTCATGAAAATTCAGTGACAATGTCATCTAAATTATCAATTGCGAGTATTTCAATTCGATTCTACTTGAAAATGTTGAATCAATTTGTCAGTGGAATTCAAAATTCAAGAAAATTTGGGTTTTCCTATCCACTCCTATCGTCAGAGTTGAATGAAAAAAGTTACACATCTATTTTTGAATACTGATTAATCGTGGATACACTTTAATTTTTCGTTTATTGAAAATTCAGTGAAATTATTTATTGAATTTTCAATTTTCAATTTTCACAAGGTTTTTGAAAATAAAAAATTACTTGAACATTCCACAAATTAATTGATTCCTCGATAAAGAATTCCGCCAACATACAATACGACTTTTCCGCGGTTCAAAATTCTCAGTTTTTTGTGTAATTTCATTCTACAAGATATTTTCTTTTTTTCAACTAGAAAACAATTGATGACGGGTTAAAAATATGTGATATTCACACAATTATGAGGTTAAAAATAAAAAAATAAAGGGAATACCCAAGTGAATGATTTTTTGAACGAGTTAGCATTTTTGATGTTTTGATGTTAATTGATGAATTGAAAAATTGAAAAATGAAAAATAACCGAGAATAATGAAAGTGAGGAATTCATGACAATTGATATTTCAGATGAAAATTTGAATTTAATAATTTGAATTGGCAAACTTTTGTTTTACCGTAGAATAGTATTTGGCATGAGGCAAAGAGTTTTACTGGCTGACAGTGGGCACGCCATGCTCCCGGTTTGCGTCGTCTACGTCCATCATAATCCATAAATAAGCATCGGGTATGTTGTCTAGGTGTACATTTGACGATACTCGAAGCGAAATAGTAGATATATACATGAAGATGGATGAAGTAGAGAAGATTCGCCAGGCAGTGCACCCAGTGACGAGAGGCCAAAGGCCTTGGGGGAGGATCTCTTATTAGATCTTGGAACGAATGAGGAATCACGAGATGCATTTAATCCGGCAATTTTCCTCCCTCTTTTTCCTACATGTCTCTATAAAAATAAATCCTGTGATGCAAAATTATCATTAGAATCGCGAGACTTGGAAACTGTCACTGCAAACACCCACTTTTGTGACAATGAGTTTGATATTAATGCAACAACGAAAATTTAATCAAGGCGAACTGTCACTGTGCATTTCGTCTTTCAAAATTCAAAATCTGGTGCTCAGACAATTTTGAATTGATCTAATATGCCATCTGGTGAGGATAAGAGATTCTTACGAGCTTTTACCCTCCATCGACAACACTAAATTCTGGCTACCGAAGAGCTTCATCAGAATTTTCAATCTCCGAAGAAAACAAACTGTATTATCAGAAGTTGATACAGTGCCATGTCATGATAAGTGAAGATAATTTTATGTTGATTAATAGTTGAAAATTGCTTTTCTGGCTGATCGTCCACGAATTACTCTGAAATGAATGAAAAAAATTAAAGGATTAATTTGATTTGTTATTCGATTAGTCGATTAAGGCTGTACGAAAAAAGTAGTGGAAAGTGGCGACACCTGTAAATTAATGGCATAATTTTCCTCCCCCTTAGGATCTTCCCTTGGAGAATAGAAAAGTTGATTACTTGTGGCTCGGCACATTCATATGAACACGGCGACGGCTGCGACCTTGGCGTTATTTTCGCACAAACCAAAAATAAATTTCGCGCGTCTTATAACGCATTGACGGCTGTGAGTACGAATGAGGGAGGAAAAGGAGAAATAACT
>NW_011887934.1:88100-89191 GCF_000806365.1 Fopius arisanus
TTATGATTGTCTTCTGTCCTGGATCGTCTATTATTCTAAAAAAAGTGATTCTTCTCAAGACACTTTCTCCTATGACCTCTGCAACTCTACTAGCTCATAGCAACCAAAGTTTTGACGCTTTGAACCCATTTTAGAAAAGGCCATTCAAAAGGTTCATTCATCCCTCTCAATTCCTGTTTATATAAACTGTTCTCCTTATCCTGATACTGTTCTAAGAAAAATGATAAAACAACAATATAAGCCAAAACATCTATAGAATAACTATTAATTCTTGTGCACTCATACCAAGTGCTCTCAATAGATTTGAAGTAAGGTGCTCCCAAGGAATCGCAATATGACCTTGAGAAGTATTCGTGTAATATATTAAATTAATATATTAGAATGAATGTACATCATCATACTTGATACAAGTTTACGGTTTTCCATGATGTTAACACGTCGATAATTAACAAAAGTGAATGATCATTCCTGAAAGCTGTATCTAAAAAATGAAAAAAAAAATGAAAAGAATGTTTGTAAATCACCTCGAAGTAGCTGAAGTTCAGTCTGGCACGGTATGAGACAGGTTAAAGCCATTGTGTGTACATGTATAGTTCTGAGTCGCAGACACACAACACGTCGGCAGCAGTCTGTGTTGACGAGATCATGTGAGCTGAAACAAAATTAACACAGGGGGGAGGCCACCGAGTTATTCCTGGCACAATTGTCCGTCGAAAAATAGACGGGTTTTGCGATCCGTATGGATTAAAAGACACCATTGGGACAATTCCTCGTTCGAGACTCTTACGTAGTCTTCCTCCATTCCCATCTCAACCTTCTTCCGCATTAACTTCATTTCCTCTTCCTTCCTCTTGAGGTTTCCTCTTTTTTTCTTCCAAAGCCCCGCAACACGTTTCTGGAATGGCACATGTATCTTCCTTTCATCTCCAGAAAGACCATTGTATATATTCTTCTATTGAAACTTTTCCTCTCTGGACAATTCGTTTCATCACACTCAGACAAATATATTGTTTTGAGATATGTATATGCCTTCATTAATCAAAGACTCAACATGATTAGGATTATGGATGTTAAATGAATTTAGGGGATGT
>NW_011887934.1:90116-136324 GCF_000806365.1 Fopius arisanus
TGATTCCAGGAACCTATTTTTGTGCTGAATAAGATGATCTCACGGTATATGATACAGAGTAGAATATCTGAATGTTTCAATTCGTAAAGTGAATATCAGGTTTGTCTATACTACAGCTGATGACACTGTGCTAATTTGCCTGACAAGCTCATGGTGTGGTGTGTGCGAATAGTTTATCTTTCGAGCAAAGTAATAGCATCACACCAGGCCACGAGTGCCAAGCGTCGACCGTCATTGATCGATGAGGTCAGACATTACTCTTTACGTAGATCCCTAACGCAACAGCTGTTCAACATTTATTTTTCAACACACTGTGGGGAAAATGACATTTTACCCATGTTCCACATGTGCAAAATCTCACTTCCCGCATATTGTAATCCTATCTATAAAAGGTGATACACCAAAATTAAGTTGGGCGAGAGTAAGATTGGCTAACTTCATGCGTAAGACTTTTCACTCGTAACCCTATTTCTCATTGGTCAATTGGCTACGTCATCATCAACACCACGGAATCAAACGGCGCGCGGAGCGCGCGTTCGGTCCCGTGAAATATTATGTTGTGTTATGAGTGCGTAAAGAACCGCTTTTTCACGAAAATTTAAGGGAGGGATTGCAACTTATTGCACGAATTTAGCCTGGGGAGGCGGAGGGGGAGGGCAAAATTTTGAAAATTGAAATTTTTTTATATTTCTTTTTTATAAATGAATCGTAAAACTTGATTTTTTTAACATTAATGATCGAAAATTTAGATTTTTATTAACAAGACCAATGAAATCGTTGATGTTTGCATCAGATGCTTAAAGATGTATTTAGAAATATTTTTTTGAAATATCCAAATGATGATTAAATTAAGGAAAAGATTATCCTTCCGAAGAAAATTGAGTTTTGTGTTTTTTATGGGTGATGATTCTATTTTGATTTTTTTTTTGGTTTTTAATCATTTTTGAGTTCAATTTAAAAGTATTGCCACTTTAAATTGTGGACTACCGCTGTCTAAAGACGAAATTATATCTAAGAATACCCTTACTGGGCACAACGAAGAATTCAAGACAAAGTTTACTACTCTAGAGACATAACTTTTCTCTAAATTTCAGCATTTGTTTGGGATTAAACCGCTCTCCAGTTCGGAGCACAAGGGATCGTAAATTAGTCCTTTATCCTGAACTTTTTTCCCCCACAAACTCCTAAATCTTTGTCGACTAATTTTTGTCCGGACAGTAAAAGAGCTCTGCCTGAATATTCAAATAGAAAAAAATTGCTATTCCTACAAATGTGAAGACATTTTTTGCCAAACAATTGATTTTCGAGACTCTCCTGCGGTTCATTTTGCAAATATCTTGTTCGAATACTATTCAAAACCTTCAACGGAAATTATTTCCATTAAAAAGATGAAGTTATTTTTGTGTTTGAATACCAATTACTTTAATTTATTAATTTTTTTCAAATCAAAATTCCTACAGATCAATTTAACAAACAAATTAAACGGAAATTTTATATGTAAAAATAGTTGTCAAAAATGCTCTTTTTTGAATCATTGTATACAATTTGTTTCATTGTAAATATCACGGGTTAATTGGACGTTAATTAGTGATTCCCTTAACCGAGGCTGCTGGAAAAAAAAACTTTCTTTCGGATTTTGACAATTCTCAGCCGCTTTGAATTCACCCATATTACACAAATTTTTTATACAGTTGAAGATGGGCAAATAGAAAGATCTTTCAAGACAAGTAATGACGATACTCGCTATCTTTAGTGTTTGTAGCTGTCAGAGCACGGTTAATGCCGCCGAGTTGTCTACCAGGCGAGTTTATCTGAAGTCTGGACTGTGAAATAGCCCAAAAACTTTCAGAGAGAATATTTCGGGACACGAAAGCTTCTTGAATCTTTTTTTATTCACGCACAAACTTAATGAGTGACCACTATCTGTAAATAAATCCGTAAATAACTTAAGGATAAAAAAAAAGTTGATAAGAAATTCACGATCCCTATAAAATTAAATCAATAAATAAATAAATATTCTTTGCAATTACCTCTTCTCCCACTGCTCATCCAAAATCTTTGGAATGCCACTTGCTGTCGATTATAATTCTACATTATTTATCTCGAGAAAAAAAACAAACCCCTCAATCATATACGTTTACTGAATTCCATGGGATTTCGAACGGTTAAAATGTTTGATTGAAAATGTTAAAAAAATCTTGCAAATCGATCAGACTGGACAGTGCTAATTTCGGGAAGCGCAGAGTTCTATTTTCAATGGGGCCGGGAGTGAAGAAAAAGTGGTTTATTCGTTTACGTCGAGTATGCGGGGATCTAAACATCTATTTTCATCTGAGGGGTCGGACAAAACCAACCAATCACGATTTACGATTTATCGAGGTCGATTAGCTGTTATTAAAACTATTATGCAGTTGTAACATTCGTACTTAATTCCTTGACTCCTTCCTTGAGTTCAATCCCCAAACAAACTTCTCCATAAATCGTTGTATTAAAAATATCACTCAATTCGTAAATTCTATCAATATGCTATCAACTAATCGCTATTTTTATCCCCAAGATCAATGACTTCGTATTTATACCGACAATGTTCTAATCTTCCTTTCATTACTCATCATTTACACAGAACTTTTATGATTGAAACTCAAAGCTTATGAGACTGACAAACAGTAGAAAACCATAAATCGTAGATTATTTCTTGGCTTCTTTATCTTCCTTACCTTCAACAATATTTTTTTCTCTCAGATCGCCAGATGAAAAATGGAAAAAGTTCTCATCTTCACTGTAGCCTACGTGACCTAATAGCTGAAAAGAATTCCCACCCACTGCGAAATGAATCTAAACACACGTTGAGTAAGAAAAGAGGAAAAAAGATGGAGCATTCATAAACATTTGACGATGAGTTTATATCGTTTCTACCAATATATATTCTATGAATATAACTCTTGATATATTGGAAAGAAGGAAATACATTCTTAACGCTCCGTTCTAGTCACAAAAAAAAATTTACATTCCAATATATTATCACAATTTCATTTCATTCGAGTTTCATATCGATTTTTCAATTACATGCAGTCGTATTAGTGATTAATTAAGAGAACTCATTCACAGATAGGTTTCTTGAGAAAGGGATTATCATCGCATGATCTTGATCTAGATTATTTTTTTTTGCCTACAACACAAAAAATGTACACGTATTCCCTACGTCACTGATGACCCCAAGGGATCATCTCGTAAGCGATCCACTTGTGAATCTCCCAAAATTTAGGCCGAGGTTCCTTCATCGCGTCACATTGCCAAAATATCGCGGGCATAAGAATTTTTCCTTCTTTCCCCAAATATCGTAAGTAGTTCGTGACTTCGATTAATAAAAAACAATTGTTTCATAACTCTTGATATAATTAATTATGAAACAAAAATATAACTGTCTCTGCATATTGAAGCTAGTACAGGGTCTTATTTATTTTATTTCGCATCTTTGTGACATGTTAGCCAAACCTTCAATTAAAATCAATCCTCGAATCTTTCATCTCGCAAAATACAGAAATTTATCACCATTCATTCAGCTGGAATCTTCCAATCCAAATCCAGAATCTTCCCATCTCGACTAAAGGTCTCGTGTGATCAAATTTAATTACCGCCACCCGATTTCCTCGAAAGTCCATCCACATAATCAATGACATCAAGCTGCAATGACCAGAATCATTACACGTGATGTCGTTATTCATCGGTGTGTCAAAATCTATTGGAAAGTCAACTCCATCTGAAGATTTGTTCGGAATGAAAACGCTGAGGGAACGAAGAAACAACCTAAGAAAATGGAAGGAGACGAGCGAAAATTATGAAGACTAGGGAATCGGTAGAAAGATGAGCGGGACGAGGAACGAGAGCGGTGTGTAGACGATTTTAGAAACAGAGCGTCGACGTCGTCGCGACGCCCTGAGAGCAGTAGTCGCGTACCTTAGGCAGCCTCCACCTTGCCGGCTCGTCAGACAGGCGATTGGACCAGAGCTTTCTGCTCATTCAACATCATCCCATTGAATTAATTACAAATTTACCTTCCAATCATGTCAATGCCTCATTGATCTTTCACCGCCTAAGACAACAAAATCTCCAAGACAATCATATATAAAATGAAAAGTAATGACAAAGGAACAAGTCATGTGCCAGTGCTTGAATGTCTCTTGAATTTCTGATTCGAAGCGATGAAATTCCGTAGAAAAAGTGATCGTCAATGATAAAGCTAAAAAAAGAGCAAATGCCTAAGTGAAATGAGTGAACATTCCTAAGTATCAATTACTGTCTGCACTGAACCGAGCATCAACTCAATCTACAAATCTTTGGATATCCTCAGAGATAAATATCTCCTTGGTTTTGAAAGTTTACCCGCTCAACTATTTGGCTACGAAAATTTCACGGGGCAATCGGATCGGTGGCTGATACCAAAATAGAAGATCGAGGAATCCCTGCCCAGCACACGCTGCCTCCTTAACTCAACAATTTTACGTGCTGCGGAAAGAAAAACATCGTAGTCTCCAGTGACGAGTGTGTAAACCAAACAAGTGGCTCATATTTCAGTTACTTACCCCAAGAAGGTGATTAAGTTTCAAAGATCAATGAATCAGATATTCTGATGCTGAGTGTCTCTGAATAGCGGCTCTTGTGTAACTGGCATCACATGAATGTGTGAGTTGTGCCGTATAATTTGGTATGTCGACGATGGTAAGTTAATAATTAATGACAAATCGTGGCTAAATAATAAACGCGAAAGTGGTGCGTGTGGCAAAAAAAGAGTGGGACGCCGCAATGGCGGAGCGTCCCGGTGGCATAAGTGCAAGGAGGCGCTCGCGTCGTGATAGTGGCGACAATCCAGACATCCACGGGGCATCATCCACCTCCAAAGAGCGGAGGACCAAGAAGTCAAGCAAGCCGATGAAAGAGAGATGGTTATTGACCCGAAAAACATGGCGGTATATGGCAGACGCTGGCAGACGATTGATACCGGATGGTGCGCACAATCGTCCAGAAGATATTCCAAAAATCGAGCAGTACTTTCAGGAGGTATGCCAGAAGGAGCCCAAGTTTCTTCTCTGGAGGAAAGCCTCTTATCCGGGTAGTTTAGGATTCCGAACGCACAGACATCGTAGACTCCATAAAGGGGGCAGCTGCCGAACTAAGGCGAGTTCTGCAGACGAGGCTGATGACTCCAGAAGCTCTGCTCAAATCTTTACATTTCAACCAACGTCTGGTGGACGATTTGACGTTATTAAGACCAAGAGAGATTGGTTATTATCAAGTGGTAGCACTCCTACGACTCCAGTCGCTCGACGACGGGCCCCTCAAGAAGATGCTGAAGCAAAAATTCTTGCAGACATGTTGCAAAAGTACCTGAATATGCAGGGAGAGTCCTCAGCAACCGCTGGTGACTCAGAATTCAAAGGTAGTAAGCCTGACGGACCGTCAATCACTGCAGAAATGCCCTTCGATTATCAAAGCCTCATCAATAAACTTCAGCAGCACCTTAACATGATAATGTCCGAGGGCAAAAGTGATCAATCTCGTGATAAATCTCAAGGCCATCTCAGTTCAAGTGGGTCTCAACCATCCTCGATGCTATCTTATCGTGGGGATTATGTTCACAAATCACTGATTGACACTCTGAATCGTCATTACGCCAAGTCTCCTAATCGGGAGCATGTAATTTCTGGTATTCTGACTGACAGAAAGCTTCTCGAAAAATTATACTTCGATTTGAGATGCACGAGGGGCTTTCGAGGTCCCAGGGCAACTGGAGCTTATACATCACCACCTCGCTGGTGGGGAACTCCACGTACTAGAGTGAATCAAAAAGATTCGGATGATGATCAGACACCTGGAAGGAGAGATTTCACTTCGCCTCCTCCATTGATAGCTGTGCAAGGGCCTAGTACTGATCGAGGACCGGTTGATGCTTGTGCCCAGACGGATTCCATCACGAAGGAAATGCTGGAAGGATTGAGAGAGATGTATGCTGAAAGGGAGAGAGAGGAGGCGAGTTTGTCTCCAAGGGATAGTGGAAAAAGCTCGAGAAGGCGAAGCAGTGTGGAAAATGATGATGTATCACCATCTGTCAGTGATACTATCAAGAGGTACTTGAGGATGGCGAGGAAGAAGTCTTCGGATACTGATAAAGTAGATAGATTCAAGAGGGTGAATTATGACAGAAATTTAAGGAATATTAAAGCGAAAGGGGAAATAACGAGACCTGGGGATGATGAAGACAACAGCAAGGGATGTCAAACCGAGAATAATTGGATTGCTGGGTACAAGGAGAATGTCTCTTTGTCCCTGGATATTGGGGAAAATTTCTCAGATGGGGATACTACTACTTCGCCTGTCAGCAGAAATGCTAGCTCAAGAAGTAGTATGGATGCAGGTCTCGGTTCGGAGGAACCTAGCACACCTAAACACCATCAATCTTTCTTATCCCATCTCCTCCATGGTTCCAATACACATAAGGATAAACCTCACTCTGCACCAGGTTCACCTGCTCTTACTTCTCCCACTTCCGCAGGTGGAGCAGCGATGCAGAAGAGCAAGTCGTCTAGCAGCGTCGTTCATCATGGCAGTCGATTGGTGGCGAAGAAAATTTGGAGATCGAGAAGTAAAAGCACTTCTCGCTCCGTCAATCAACCCTCTACGTGGACGCCTCAGGTATATTACTAGTTTATTTTATTTGGTTCCTATCTTATAATTCATCTGTAAAATCGTATGCCCCGTTCGTTTAAAGCGATCATTATAATAACGAAATGATTAATCTACATAAGACTACATAGACACGTTGAAAATTTCATGACATTTCAGTGACAGTCATTTGAATGTTCAATTATATGAGTCGAATCGAATTTCAATTCAGAAGTTATTGTCGATATCTTCTCATTCTTCGGGTTTTTTACAAATTTTGTGAAAGGGTTCATAAAATTAATGTGAAAAAATATCCCCTTTTTAATTTTTATGATCATTCAATGTCTCATCGTGAAAGGATTTTTCTTTATATGCACAATTTCTGATTTGTCAATCACCTGTTTAGAATGTACAGTGTTTCCATGCATTTCTTGTAATTCTCAGATTTTCCAAGTTATTATCATTGCATTGTTCGCGTAACCTGTAGATAAGTATTTTGGCATGACCTTGACAACACGTGCATACCACAGGAATTTCGTTGGCTACTGTTGCGTCACATTTCCTCAGAAAAAGTCCAATGACACGTGAGAAAGTTTCAAATGATTATTTCATAACAGGAAAAAAAATTCAATTAAATGATTCTAATCATGAAACAATGTCATAGGTCAACCTCGAATTATTTCATTAGAAAATCAATTATTATTTAACATGAAAAAGCCATTATTTTATTTTCAAGATAAATATGAAATTGAGTGACTCTTTATCAGAAATTGAATTTAGATCCATATGATTAAAAATTCAGATGCCTTTGTGTTGGCAGTTGCGATAAAGTCTGAAAGGTGTATTTGTAGAGGGGATTTTTACATTTATTTGATGATCCGTAGGGAAAATGTACGTGGGCAGGTAGCAGTGGGCGTCGAGTGACGCTTCAAGATATACCGCTTCGAGCCCTTTCAGAGGTTGAGAGGAAAGTCCTGTGCAGAGTGGCTGTTGCCAAGCTGCAAGCTTTGAATCTTGGTGTCCACATCAGACCACCCAGTGGTCAGTTAAACCCTCAATTATAAATAACGAACATTTGTTCTTTATTCCCGCGCTTATGACCTTTTCTTTGTATCATTGACAGAGTCCCTCGGCACTGGATCCATTTCTAATAAGCCAAAGAGACGAGCTTATTTGCTCAAGCGAAAGGCACTTACGACGGGTTTTTTCGATAACAAAAACAAGGAAGACAAAGATAAGGGTAAGTGCAATTAAATGATCATTTTACAATTTATTATTACGGTATATTTTATTAGTTACTGAGGATCTCTTCGATCAGTCCATGTGAAGAGAACAATTTCGGATATATAAGAATTTAAACTTCAGTTCGTAATCTGAAGATCGACCAAATTCTTTTTCATAATAATAAAATGATCCTTTTCTTCTACATCGACGGTACCTATTTTTAAGATATCAATCTTGAATAAATGATATTTCATTATAAAATTATGTTCGATGGAAAACAAATGGAAGTTTGGAATATCTGAAATCTTCCTTTTTGTAGGATACAATTGAATTTCACAACTTTAAAAATTATTTGCTTAGAGAATCTTCTTAATCTAATTCTTCTTATTTACCCGTTGTATTTTCTAAAGTAATTTCACATGAAAGTCGTATTTAAAAGATTTCTCATGTAGAAAATTGTAATGGCTCTGAATCTAGGAAAATTTCTAAGCGCTTCAATCCCTAACTGATTGAACGAGATATTGAGTGCATTAGTACGATTTTTTTTAAGAATTGCTGAAAACATCGATGACGAATTGTTCCATATTCACATAATATCTACTTCCGTTTATCTCTTAGTGAATGACGGCTTACGCCCAAAGTAAAAAAAATATTCATATCGATCTTTATCTTTACTTGTGCGTAATCTTTCTCCACAATTTACGGCGAAACAACATAGATTACTGAACTCAGCTCTCCGTGAACATGTGGAAATATAGCAGGAAAATCCCCAATACTTTGAACAATTTCTAAAGACCTTGTTATTTTCCCAAAGTGACAGGCCATTAAATTATTCTGAAAGCAGCCCCACAAAATGCAACATTTCAATTTTCGCCGGTCCAAGAAACAAAGATGAATATCACTTTTACCCGTCTTTCCTCTTCATAAAAATTTACACGTTGAAAAATTGTTGCTACGAAATACATACATATATGTATATATATGTATTTCATTCATGCATAATAAAAATGTATTTCATTCATGCATAATAAAAATGCTACGATGATTAGTTATTCCCTCTTTATATCACTGATAATAATTCCTAATCTTTTTTCAACTACTGATATTCCTAGAGCAAGTGTAACTTATTTCCGTACTGGCAGTGCCAAATTGGCCTGTGTGTACGCGACAAACCGCACCACCAAGTGACGTCCCGCAATAGCCACTGCAGACTATTTATATATACTCATGGTGAGAAATAGAGATTGCATACTCTCTTCGTATATAGAATTTTGGTACCATTATACCTTAGAGTGCGTACTCTATATCATCCCGAATAGAAATTGCACGAAAAAAAAAACGTACGTTTCTATTTAAATAAACTGTCTCAAAGAACAGTTTGGAAAAGTCACGGGAAATAAAACAAGTAGGCGATAGTACTTATGCGACTGCAGATGTGTTACTCAATCGTTTAGACGTAAACTTATGTTTTGGCCGTTAAAAAAATATATAATTCGCTAAAAAGATTCAAATGATTTGACCATAATATTTATTTTCTTACACTTAGAGAGTTAGAGCAATTGATTTGTTTATTTATGTAACGAGAGGATACCCTCATTGCAGATGAGGGAAAGGCGATAGTGAGGAAAGTATTGATAGAATAAATAAAATAATAAATAATAAGTAGAATCGGAGAGTGATTATTAGTTGTAATACGCCAAGACTGAAAATTATCGGACATTCCCGTGATGCTTCGTTGCACAGCAACGAAATGGAGAAATTTTTTCGCGCCCCAGATTTATTTTAGAAAATTTCTCGCGGGCGGAGTGGAGCGCGTGGGGACGATCCTATGTTAATAAATAATTGAAGAGGGCATAATGGGATAATTGTCTCGGTTCCTATTGATCCTAGAAAAAAAAGACGAGATTTCACCGTCCCTTTAAAAATTCCCTGAAGTAAGTGGGGCTCTCGGACATGCAACCAATTTCCACCCGCAGTTTTTTTTTTTATTTTAACTATTATTATGCAAATACGTTATTTTACAATAAGAACGATGTTTTTTTCTACTATAAAAAGGAGACAGAAAATCGATCTGAAAATACCTTGAATAACCGGAAGATTAAGACCCGTGAGACGAAACCAACTCGTTCCCACGAGGTCGTGGCTAAATCTCGAACATTTGCAATGAATGCACGCGGGGACTATCTCGTTCAAATAAATTCAAAAGGCCTGTACACGTTCATACTGATTAATCATGTAGCAAAGGGTGTTTGGGTTGATTCTTAATATCTCAGGTTTCGACCAGAATCTTTGAATTGCGTGATGTGATCAGCCTAGGATTAAAGCAAGCCAAGTGAACGATTGTAAAACTAATCTTTATTGAAAAGGGACGGGCCAAACATATGATTAACAAAAGCAACTAATTTTTATGATCCAAATGGTTTAATCATCCCTCATCAGTACTTCTCAGAATTCTCTTCACTGTTCTGATCATTTGCCTTGAATGAGTCCTCACAGATGTCACCCTCATCTCCCTCTGGGACTGATAGACTATCTGCGTACTTGATCAACAACTCCCACGACAGGACATCATGTGTTTTACAATTTGCCAGCTCGATATCGAGCAATTTTCTTATAGACCGTTTCTCTTTCGACAGAATACTCTCTGTCTTCATGACTTTTTGCAGTGTCCTTTCGAGTATTTCTCCATAAATATCACGAAAAGAGTGATAATGCTTGAAAATATCTATACATTGGTGAATCGGGAAGATATTATGTGTAATAAGCTTGCAGAAAGCCGCTAGGATCTTCTTCTGGTAGGGAAGCTCAGCAATTAGAATATTCTTCTGGTCCGGAAGCTCATTATAGTCGACGTCATCTGGGGCGAAAACATACTTCAGCATTAAATTGCGTAACATCATCCCATCATCCTTATTGAGCTCGTAGCAAATCTGGCTAATACGAGAAGTGGTTTCCTTATACAAAGGCTTACGAAACTCTACCAGGAAATTACAGATGAACTCGAAAGCTTCTGCACGAATCTTCAAGGTGGTTTGGTTTTTTCTCTTCACGATGTCGTTCATGTCCTTGAAGAATCCGTTAAGTTGCTGTCTTAGTCTGACAACTTCACCATTTTCAAGGTCTCCCAAAAATTCCAAAAACTTTAAATGATCCTTCTTCTGGCGAAGGAATTTGTAGATTAATTCGACAATGCGAATGGTTCCATCCCACAGATGATTCCAATGGTCTTTGGATGACTTAAGGATTCCGCTGATAGACTTGAATATTGAATAATCATTCATATTATGCCAATTGCAAGAAGTGGCGAGTTGCTTCATCTCAGATATAGTATTTGCGATTTGATCATCCGGAGGTGTTCCACGTAAACTGCTTATCATGTAGCTGTTCATAGATGTCTCCGTTTGGTCGATCAACTTGCAGCACGTACTGTAATTGCATGTTTTCTTCGGGATTTCCCCTAACTCTACTCCCTCCCAAATAAATTCAAACATCTTGATGTAAGTCACGATAGCACTGAGATCGGTTCCGAGTGGAGGAATTGCATCTAACAAATGGTTAAATTTGGACTGATAGGAACGAGATCGGTACATGTCAAGAGACATATATCTCGGAATTACCTGGAGGCACTGCAGTAAATCAGAGATATCCTTGAATTTGTTAAAAAGAAGTGGCAGATTCACAATGAAATGCTTTGTAAATGCGACTTTATTAGGTGATACACAAGGGTTTCCTACGTTCAGAAGATTCCATTCCTTCTCGGCGTGCTGAATTGAGGGAATCATCAACTTCAATAGATTAATGATTTTGTTGTCATTGACATCTCCTTCCAGTAACAATCTCGTCATGCATTCCCAGTCTTGTAGACACTCGAAATCACGGAAAATAATATCTACAAAATCTGCAGAACGATTTGGGAATTCTGAGTCAATGAAGAACGTCACTAACCAGTTCAGGATTGATTCATTTGATTTGGGGTTCCTCCAGGGACTAAGCTTATCATCATCGTAAAATATCTTGACTAATTCTCTGGCCACCTCCTTATTCTTGGTGAAAACTAATTGATACCCGGTCTTATAATTCTCCATACTCAGAATGTTTGTGTGATTCGTGAACATGGCCTGCATGAGTTTGACTCCCCTGATAATTATAGATGGGTCTTCGTCACAATGAATTACGAGGAGGCCTTCTTCAATCTCATCATTGAATTCATCCAGTTGGTTTTTAAAACCTGCAAAGTCGTAGACAAACAGAAGAATCTTCAGGCATCTCAGTTTAACCCCTGGGATCGTGGATTTAAGGTTCTTGAAAATGAATCTGAGATAGGAGACGAGTCTCGGTGGACAGGCCTTTTGCCAAAGTTCTAGCTCATCGACCCAAATGTTAATCAGATTCTTGTTGACGACACTCAAAGATTGTGGAGGCATAAAATATTTGATGATGGTCGTTATTGTATCGATGATAATGGTTCTACTCTTTTCGAATTCATCGTTTTGGTTCTGCAAGAATTGGATCCTTGCAAGGCATTTTTCTGCGGGGACTCCCCTCTTTTCTGATTCTAGCTGGAATTCATTGCTTTCTTCGGTATATTTCGTGATTGTCTTCACCTCTTCGAGCAGGGTTATCAGCTTAATAAGGACAAAGGTACTGGCAAACTTCAGGGTAAAAACCGATGAAAATGAAAAGCATATAAGAGGAATAATGACATTCTTGTGCAAATCTTTCTGATAAAGGATCGCACCTTGGTACTGCAAATAGAGAATTTTGAAGAACTCGATGAATCTTGAGATGGAGTATTTTCGTGTAAAGGGTTTCATGTTGGAAGGGCACTTGAGATTTTGTTTGAAGAATTCTGGAACTGTCTTTGCAGTTAAGGCTGCTTCGAATTTCAAAAGTGTCTTTTTAGATATGGGAACCTTGAGTGTGGAACCAGTGCTGTGGAGGAAGAACGTGATGAGTTCTAGAGCTGCAGATAGACGATCGGTTTTGTATGAGTCGATCCATCGATGACAAATGGGAACAAGATCGATAGAGGGGTCTTTAGTGAGGTTGAACAGACAGGCCTCTTCTTTCGGAAATGATAAATGCCTGCTGATCTTCGGTCTTGAAATATAAAGAAAAGACCTATGCGAATTAATTTTGTACTGGATGGTGAATTTTTGAAAGGTTAAAGTAACTAAGATAATGAGTAGAATTCTGAAAGAATAGTAGCAGTTCATTCTATTGATAATTTATTTACTCAGGTTTTTCGACTTTTGTCTTTTTCCGTGGTGGTTCATCATTGACACGTGCATCATTGATTTGGACCCGTTTCCTCTTCTGGGCTACCTGACCAGTATTCATAATGGAAATGAGGAGTCCGAAATCCTGAAAAAATAACAGGATTTCGTTGTCTATCTCAACGCTTGTATGATTGTATTTCAGAATATGAGTTTCGTTTTAATATGCACGTTACAATGATAACATATTCGGGTGAAGGTGCTCTCAATAGTTTTTCAAAACTAGGGATTCATTGATAGTTAGGCTAAATCGTAGTAGCTATCTTTTATATCGTATCTTTTTCTTTAACTGACACAACATTATTGCATTCCGGAAAAACAAATTCTTAGTGCAGTCACACTAAAAAAAATCGGTACCTGTATATAATTTATTATTATTAGGGAGATTTTTCCAAATCCAATGCATAAGACGTTCATAAAAGAAATGTTTCAGAAGAATAATTTATTTGCAGATTATTGAAATGAGATTTTTACTGATATTCGTTTGGAATCAATACATGGCTACCTTTTTTAGTAATGGTTTTGAAATTTTTAGCTTCTACAATCGCGAAATGCTCGGAAGAAAAAATCATTTTTACCAAAGATTCAGTGGCTTTTATTTCTATAAGCTAGTGAGCTCGAGATGATTTTGGCTAGGTTAATAATCATTGCTCCAGAGAATGGTTATGTTCATTATGACCTTGAATAAACTCTCAATAATGATTAATTATTATAAAAAATCATTTTTCACAAAAACCACATAATTACTCTTATGTAAAGAGATTCTTGCTAGTTAGTTTAGGTAGTTTCCAAAAACGCTGGTTAATATCCTGTGAATACCGTCATTTTTCATAGCAAAATTCAGAAAAAATAAAATACAAAATAATGCCAAGTCAGGCAATATTTTACAGATAAGCATTATGTTCAACAGAATTGCTTTTATGGGTCTATCGACTGAAAAAAAAATTAAGATTGCATCATAAGATGGTTTTTACAATTCTATCGACTCAAAGAATTTTTATACACACTAAAACACGAATCATCAACCCCCAGAGTATCAACAAAGTGAAACGGCCATCAAATCTCGAACATCGAAAACCAACATGAAATTACTTTTCACGTGCTATTTCAGGGCTATTTCAACGGTTTCCATCAATAATTAATATATAAGAGAAACCTCTTGACGAAGAAAAATACCTGGACGACTCAATTTCCTTGAAAACAAGCAGAATAGCTAGTACCACCCTGTATTGTTAATCACTTCAACCGACACTTGTTTTTAGCATATAAGAATGAGTCATGAAATGCAGTGGATATGAAACCATATGAAACCGATTACACGAGATGGTCGTTTTATGTCGTCCGCCTTCAGCGCCATCATTGGATCGACACGTCTATTAGATTTAAATTCAACCGCGTTAATGTTAATTAACGAGGCATTCAACCATCAATTGCATTAACAATCCCATTGAATTAATTGAATTAAATATGTAAAAATATCCAATTTAAATTTAATTATCTTAAAATTTTTAGTCGCCGCAGCATTTCTCACCTACCGTACCGACAAGTAAAATCGACACTATATAAATATTCCCATAAAAACATGAGTATCAATGAACAGTGAATGGGACAATTAAATTAGATCAACTCAAATAATAATTCACACAAAAATAAATAAATTTTGAATACTCAGTATGAAGCTGAGTGAAACATGAATTTTCATATAGGTATGGCAGTTTTATTGAGCATCAACAGCTAGCATTTTATTACGACCGAGAGAAAGAATATTGAAGATTTAAAAACTAATTTCCATTGGAGATAGAAAAGTAAGAGACTTTTCTGCCCCTGAAGATACATAACATCATCGTCCGGGCTGGTATGAGACACAATTTCTCCCATCTAAATATAACAACAGGGTGGTCGTCGGCGTTGCATATTTCCGCATATACCGGGTTTATTTGTGCTGTACGCAGGCTGGCTATTCTCTTCTCCTCTTAGCAAGTTTTTTTTCCTCTTACCCTCAGACTCCTTTTGGTTCATATATGAGATAAGGTAAAGATGGAAATCCTTTATTGACAGATCAATATCCTCCGTTTTAAAACAAAACGCAAACTCGTATTATTGAAAGAGAATGACTTCTTTCTAATAGCCGTGACGTCACAAATGAGGAATTATCAGGTCACGGAAATATGACTGTTATGTGACGGTAATGTCTGCTGTTGTCAATTAAACAGCCCAATAATATCTTTTCATCGGGATGTTCTTTAATGGATGCAACTTCTTTTTGCGATCGAATGAGAGAAAATTTTATTAAAATATAGAAAACCTACTTGTCGACGACTAAAAATTATTGTTTTTATCACATCACATTTAAGACAATTATATCTAGTGAAGCAATTAATTATTCTATTAATTTCATCTTTTTATAAATTCGAAAAAAATTGATGGTTCGTAATGAATGTGTAGTAAAAGCAAATAAATAAATTGTTGCAAATGAATAAAGTTACGATGGGCCTCCACAATTAGTTTTTTTAAACAAATTTATTCAATTGAATATTTAGCACTCGTAATTACAGGTGTTTACGATTATTCATTAATTCAATTTTTTAGTTTCAAAACATTTTTTTTTATTTACTAATTTTTTTTGCAGAGTTCGTAATTATCCCTTAATTTATTTTCACAGCAACAGAAGATATTTATTTAAGGAGAAATTGTAGATTTTTTAACAAATTGTAGTATAAGAGACTTATGCAGGTGTAATTGTGCACTTGAACATGCCCCCCCCCCCCCAATATTACTTTCGGGAAGCAAAATACTATTGCTTCAATGAATCCATGAAATTCCATTCACGTAATATTCAGTTATAAAAGAAAGTCATATACTTGCGAAACACTCTCGTTATATAATGTTTTCTGAAAATTTACTTAGCGTGTCATTGAATGTGAGGGAATAATCTTTTTAAAAAATTACTACAGTAAATTTTCCGTAAGTGCTCATCCGGGTGAGTACTTGGTGTTTTACAGCGTTAAGAAAATCGTTCGACCAACGCATTTGCCTCCATACACTTCCACACGAGTTCTCGTTTGAAAATTTAATTCTCTGTCACGTGCGCGTAACATATGTGCAATCATGACTCCATTAAAAAAAAAATACAAAAAATTTAAATGATAGATTTTCGAGGGTCGATCAATCAGTTAGATCGTTTTTCGTTGAGATCGCTATTTTTTGTAATATATTTTACAATTTTTGATTTATAAAAGATACAAATTTCCTCTCTCATTTACGGAGACTTAATAATGAGAGTACATCATTTATGAGAATTATTTCTACATGGTAAAGAAGAGAAAAAATACTTCTAATTGAGGGCAATACTTAAAAAATCAAAGATTAGCCCGTAGACTGCTTGTTTTATTAGGGTACTCCTTTTAGTTTCAAAAAAATTTGGAATCTTATATTTTCAATTCGAATATCTACTAACACTTCGTACACCGCATCGCTTCCTTGCACAAATCCTATGGGGATAATCGAGAACAAGCACGTCTGTTACACAGCCCACATCGGATTCTATAATTGGATTCGAATGTTTGAGATCCAGTCGCGTAGTCTGTATGCCGTACCTTCGGATTTCAATGTTTCACGTCGTTATTGTTAGAGTCCATGAGTGGTGAATTGCATCAATAGAAATCATTGAAACATTCGGGAAGCGAGCTTCGCACGACAATTCAGAAAAAAATAATTTTTCAATACTACAATAGACATTCTATTCGAAGACAAATACGTTTTGTCATTGGAGAAACTGTTGTTCCATCTGCTAAAAACGCATCGGTAAATATGTATTCAAGATGAATGGTATTTGGATTGAATGCACGTGAGATCTGTTATCCGAGTAGATATTTTTCTCAGATCACCTGAAAGAGAACTCTATCTGTAATCATGTGCGTCGGATCAGGATCAGGATTTCATTAGGCATTTTAAGAGTTACAAATCATAAACTGAGAAAAAAAGTGTCAATGAAGTATTTAAGCGATTGATTGTCATTTAAACTTTTTTTCCTTGATTCAAGGCTGAAAAAAATACATGAACAAAAATTTGATTCATCTATAATATAATAATAATAATAATAATAATAATAATAATAATAATAATAATAATAATAATAATAATAATAATAATAATAATAATAATAATAATAATAATACGAACATCGTATAATCTATTTAATTTATATATATGTTATACTCAATTCTAGTTTATACGAATTGAGATGCCGTAATTAATCTTTTCCTCCAATAAAAAAAAAACGAAACATTGATAACTAATGATGTCACAGCTGATTGTCAAAATTGATGAATTATAAATGACATTCACGTTTAAATAAATAATAATATATCAGAGTACAATGGTACAAATTTCGTATTCGGCGAATGTGAAGTTTACAAGGTTTGCGAAGTTCTACTCACATTTGTTAAAACTGAAGTTTATGCCCGAGTTATCTGGCATATTTTATATTACACCGAGCTGGGAACGAGGCGTATCTCAAACTCGACTTATGGAACAACATGACATGAATTAAATTTATATTACATGCAAGTGTAAGCAAAACATCTTGCAGTTTTCATTTTTCGAGAACATTCTTTCGTTATAATACTTATAATGTATATATCGTGCTGTAGAATAAGTGTAATAATCTCTAATATATTCGGATTGTCCGAATATATTAGAGATTTTCTGAATCAGTCAGGTTGGGGGGAATGGTGGATGAATCGTATGGAAGCTGATGCTCCTATCAATGCACTAATTTATGTGTCTCGCATTGTATCGTCTGACATTCTAGATTCCACGGGTGGCCTCGTTTTCGGAATTCCAATATCGCAGTGTCTGGAGAATGACCGGTTGGCAAGGATCGCGACTGGTGAAGTTGTTGACGTTGGCTCCTTATCTAGGAGCAGCAGACACGGTAGCCGAGCAAGTTTTACCAGTCTCATTGAAACGCCCACCACAGCCTCCAAAACTGACGAGGTAAGTCAATATTTATCTCACCACAGTCATAATTAGATGGACATTAGTAGCGTGAAAATGTGCTCCGTGGATGGTTATTTTCCTGATAGCCACCAATTGGTTAATGAATTGTAAACAATTAAATAAATGAGTAAATAGTATTTTTTCTTTCCATAAATCAGAAAAAGTCTCTCACGTTATTATCTCTCCAATAGAAGTGCCATGAAAAGATCTCAGATGAATTATCTGAAGGATCAATGAATACGTCATTACTCTTAAACCAGAAAAGAGCTCTTCAGAAAAACGAAAAATATCTCCAAAGTAATTTACTATAGAAGAAAAAACTTGCATTGTCTCCAGCAACAGACAATTCTATTCGATACCTAGGAAAATTGTACGTGATCTTATACGGAGGGAATTCGCTTAAAGTTTTAGAAATATTTTGGAATTTTATACTATTTTATTAAATATTGAATAATCGACCATGAAACTTAAACATGTGGCACTTCATGGGGTGGAATACGAAAAAGGCTGCAGGGCCGATATCAAACACACCACCTGGCATTTATAGTAGCTTATCCAGCACAAAAGACCCTCTAATGTCAAATAGTGAACGTTAATAAATATCTCTGACTTCACGTGCGTAGAAAAGAGTGCCAAGTGTCATTGATTGTTTTACGGATTCCTCATAAATTTTCCAAATATCTTTTTGGATACCCTTAAGGGCTGGATGGATTATCTCGGAAAGATAATTTACTCCAAAATTCGGATTCCTAATTACTCTGGCAATTAATCGTTTTTCTCAATAATTGTTAGCTAGCGTTCTAGCGGTTGTCAACGACTAGAACGCTAGCTAACAATTATCGGGAAAAATAATTAATTGGCGGAGTAATTAGAAATCCCAATTTTGGAGTAAATTATCTTTTCCAGATAATCCAACCGGTCCTTAATCAGCATTCCAGAGCTGCGTAATCAGGACTGTACAGAAATATGAATGGGAGATCTTGGTGATTCCGTTGAATAATGGCCGAGCGCGACTAAATCACGAATTGTCGTGGATGATGAATAAAAAATGTGAAGAACACCTAAATTAAACGAAATCATGCAGAAGCTGTATCTGAATCTCATTATCCGAGCTATTGATATATTTCGATAGGAGTATCGAGATAAATGAAAAATACTCATGCAGCCATTTATTTCCGAAAACGTACATTTCATTTCGCTTCGATGGTATTGGTTGAGTTTAGACCTGCCAAATTCACATATATCCGAGGAAATATGATCTCCTTTCGCAACGAGCCACGAGATTTCTTCTGAACTCTAACCGATTGTTAAATCAATGGTACCATAAAATTTGAAGAATGTTCTTTCGAATTCTAGTGCTGTCGATGAGCTCGTAAAAATTCAAAAAAAATCAATCTCCTAGACATATCTTATGTGTTCACGTGATAAGATGACGACAAAAGCCTTGCACGTTAAATAACATCACGAGGGCTTTCACAGTAGTTTTATGTGCGACAGGTTTTCGTTCAACGTCATCGCTGCACATATACCAGAGGTATAAATAAATGTGCTTTGCCAAACGTGCTCGACTAACGAACTCGTCAGGGAAAACTTTCATCGATCATTCATTGCGATAAATCATTTTCCTTCAGTATAGCAGAAGGCACTTGCCTTGACATGGTGTTCATTTATTCTCATGACTCATCTCGCGTCATGGATATAAATTTCCTTGAACTGTCGTGAGAAATCTCATAATAGTTGCGCGGAAGCTGTACAGGGAAGAGAAGTCTTATGGAATTAAGTATATCTTGTACTAAGCCTCCCAACCGATATTGGACTTCTGATAGTAATCAAGCAAAAACTCCGAATTGACGATAAAACATTCAAAATGTTTGAGATTTAGCGAGATTTTATATTAGAGTAGGTAAGAGGTAAAATTGTCAGAAATTTATCAGTTATAATATCTCGAAATCTTAAAAATGCGCGGAATATTGGAATATAGTGAAGCTGTCAAATTCTACAGGTTAAAAATCCTGAGGGCTCAACACGAGATATCTTCTTAAAAAACTTGAGACATCTATTTATTTGAAGGGTAACTCGAGGGAGAAAATAGCCATTAATTTTGAAAGTCGAGGGACATTTGGTGGATTATTTATCGAGGCGGGATTTCGGCCAGGGGTATATAATATTCGAGGTAACAATTTTTATGAAAACGCTCAATTGGTTAGAAATAAATGGAGACCGTTCTCTGGGATAATTTCACATAAATGGGCATCGGACTCTTGAATACTGTGCTGTTCTTGGCCTAAATGCAGTCCCGAAAAATAATCAGGGGAATACCGAGGAGGTATGATCGAAATGTGACATCCGATTGGCTGCAATTTCAACGGAAAAAATAATCCCGTAAATATTTCCATCAATTTTCAGAATATTGTTGAATTTGTTACCTCAAAGGTTGGATGTTGTCACTCGACATGTGCAATACAAATCGATTCTATATCAAAGAGAAATGGCACCTTTTGGTGAGAAATGAGCGTGACACCTGTATCGGACATTGGATATGTTCTGCCTGATTCTTTTATTTTCTTAAATTTGAGCAATGACACTCTCCACTACAAAATACAACCTAGAGTCAAAATTCCTTTTTAAATTTCTTTGGGTATTAATTTCCCAGTTTTCCTTGCCTATGAATTTTCAATTCCCCTAAACTCCGAGCGTACATTAAAGATTTACTTAAAAGTTTCATTGGGCGGCAAAATAAATTAAGTGAGTTCATACTCCATTTTGCCATCATTATTTTGCGTTGCCCTATTCTCTGTCAGGTAATATTGAACTCTCTCCTATGAGTAAATTCCGATGAACGTCGATTAATATGGCGTTCAGCGCTATTGACCGAAAATCTATAAACACACACTTGCCAAGTCGAACATGATAACACAGCAATCGATATAAATGACGAAAATTGTCAACAACAACCTGCAAGCCCGTCGCTTGTCACTTCAGATTGCATTATGTTATTTTCGAGGCCGAATGTAGGTCAATATATCGGTTCTTGTACAACGGAAAATCGGTTCCGCACGGAAAACCCGCAGCACTTACGCTCCTTTCTTTTTACAATATTTACTTCTACCATAACTGATAATAGGTCCTAGAGTCACACTAAATTATTTCCGCAGATGTGTTATAAAAAAGGAAAGAATTATATAGTCAATTTATAATCAATATTATGGAGATACTCAATTATGTAATTAAGTGAAATATTATATTTATATTGCTCATAATGGAAATTCGGTGATAAGATTATACAATTATGTTTTTTAAGATTTCTAGATAATTTATTTACTTCGAATAAATAAGCAGTCAGGACTACTATTACACGGAGAGTAATAGTTAACAGAATTTATTCTCAAGTTTTGTAATCATTTAGCTTAACGACCACTTACGACTTTTTTAAACTTGAGATCGGAGTGACCATGGCATACCACTCAGTGAAAATTGTGCGAAAAATTAGAATTTTTGGAGAACGGTACAATATTTTTCCTTAAATATTTAATAAAACTATTCACTGGGCGCCAATACGAAGTATTCCCATGACTTTCTCGAAATTCACAGGTAAACTTTCATAAAAGTCCCAACACCTTGGGTTTCTAAAAGAATCTATTTATTTTTAATAATGCAAATTTTTTTTTTCCCTGAATTGAAAAATAATCTCTATGATGTTTTTAATGGTTAGACTAATTTGTGATTCCTGTGACGATTTCTGCTCGATTCCAATTGGGAGTTACAGTATTTTTAGCTCATATCGATTTTTCATAGAACGAAAATATCCGAAGATAACAACTTTTTTGCCAATCCGACGAAAACGAGCAACGAGAATGAGCAGATTGCCCGGCTTGAATAATCTATAAGCCTAGAATTTTCCATTTATATACCCCTAGGATCAATGCGCAACGTACAACTCAACACCCACGTCGTGAAATGTCACAGATGTGACCACATGAAAAAACTACCCGTGGAGATGTGTCCTTTAACTACGTCATACATTAGACACGGACAGTGCAGACTCCCACCTGACAATATAATAATTTTATTTCTGTGATGCTACAAATGGTTTTTCTTCGTTCTACACGGAGAGAAATATTTAGTAAAAATTACGGAACTTTCAGTTCACTTACCGATTACGGAGTTGATTCGAAAAATTTAAGTGACGGTATCGTTATTTTTCACCGATAATTCAGATAAAAATTATGGAACACCGCGGAAAAATTCCGTGACTTTAGATAAAAATTATGTGACAGTTCCGTAAAATTTCCGACAACCACATTTCGCTCCAGAATTACGAAAAATACACGTAATTCTTATTGAATATTTCTGTCAGTGTACATCCTCAACTAATCTACCCTACCCCTTAATCTACCCTACCCCCCTCTACTACATTTTATACTTTCAGCATTCCTCTCCTCCCATAACCCAACATAACATAATTTATTATCATAGCGTGGATTGTCTGTTTACAGTCCAATATTTTATTCTCCTATTCGCCCTTATTAAAGCCTTGCTTATATTTTGCACTTTTGGATAATTATTTCTTTTTACGCTTTTTTTACTGCCATGGATTGAGAGTAATAAACTCATCAAGCATGAGCAACTCATTTCATAGATTAGACTGTGCTTTTGTCAATGATTTAATATTCATCGGAAGTGGTGCCTAAATGATGGCATTTAGATGCAAGATAGTCGGCATAAGGTGCTTCAGTTACATCTTTGTTGGAGGAATTAGTGATTCGTGGATCGGTTGTGCTATTCTCAACCGGAGAGGAAACAGTAGGCAGGTGTTTTCCTTCGATTTCGATGAAGTTTATATATGCCGGAGAGGACTCAGGACTCAAAATTGAAGTTCACGTGTTTTTTTTTCATTTGCTAATAGACAGCCTCGAGGCGGAAAACTGGTTAAGAAAGTTAAATAAGTTTGAGGGTAACTCTTCAATTGCCCCCGTGGGTGTTTGCGCAAATGTGTATTATTCGAATAAATAGCTTTTGGGAAATTATGAAAATTACATTTGACAGTTCCATTGGGAATTGAAATTTGGAGGTCACATTCTGATCATCGTCTTACCCGTACTGGGAAGAAATATATCTTCCCTATATTTATCAAGATCAGGAAAGTATTTGGTCGTTTAATACGTCAAAAAAAGACGCGTGCGCCGTTTGATTTTGTTGTAATGATGGAGATGATCGATTCAAAAAGTGATTGGCAGGGCCTGTATCTATTTAATAAGTTATATGTATATCACAATTAGTTGCATACAGATTTTTTCAATGGGAAAACCGTCATTCAATCGGGTTCGTTCCTTTATTAATAAACCAGAGGTCTACAATAGCTTGTGACGATTTTCTGAAAGAATACTATCATCATTGCACACTATACCCACTCATAACTCCTAGATTTCATGGTTGAATTTATATACTTCAAGTCACCTCATTTTTTATGAGTGCTTGTGTAGATGCACGAGACCTGTCACTCCTCCTCCCTTCTAGAGGTATAACTTTTTTCAAAATTTATATTACATTAAATTTCTTAAATTCATGCTAGATATGATTCAATCAAAATCCTACCAGCTCTCGTCGTCACCCAGGGTTCGCGACGGGGACACAGCTGGTATGAACCCCATTATAAGGTCGACGTGGACCTTCCATGCTAAATTTCTATGTATATAAACTGAATATCTATGTATATAAAATGTTAAATTTCTATATATATAAACCTTGATCAATAATATATACTTTGATATCTCTTCGTAGGGTGGCTCCTGTGAATCTCTATCTTTGAAAGGCAGTGCATTGACTGGTAGTGATTCAGGTGTTCTCGAGTTGAGCGACAGCGGAGGGAGTGGTCCTCCAGGAGAATGGGATGCCGTGCCCGGAGTTGTTCGCCAATGTATTAAACATCTTGAAGCCACTGGACTGAGGACTTTGGGCATTTTTCGGGTGTCGCCATCGAAAAAGAGAGTTAGACAGGTGTGTGTTCGTATCTCATAATTATTCTGATAATTTATTGTAATTCAAAGTATTCAATAAGTAAATGCAGAATTGAGTGATTTTTAATCCAGCGACTCATTCATGAAAGATTTAAAAAACCGGGATTCCCGTGAAACAATCAAAATTCTTTCCCAATGAGAAAAACATTCTGCTCCCACTATAGTTGAGTCAGTTCGGTATTTTATTTGGAAGGCAATTATAGTGTGATGGAGTGTATTATAAAAATCAATCATTTTTTAAATAATTATCTGTATCATAAGCACTGCAAGCGGAAGTTTTTGATAAGTGTAGGCGCCACAGACGGGATGCAGCAAAAAATAATCGATTGTTCGAATCGAATCGGATTGACCCATTCATATCGACCCTGGGAAAATCCATGTTTTTTCTCGATTTTCCTTCCTATTTCTTACGCACCACAGATACAAACTTGCTTTTAAAAATGATCGAGAAATAAATCTCGAAATGAAATGTTAATAGCCGAGAAAGTTTGATAACTGCATTAGAATAGAACGAAGTTAACTAACTAATTTAGTAACTAATTCTGTCATGTTTCAACTTTGGCTTCTTAATATTCATAACATCATAAAAACCTTTCAAATATGCAACATTATCATTCTAACGAATTTTTACGGGCAAGACAACGTTGAATAATTTATCAATTTTAACCACGTTTATGGTAAAATAATTCGTAGGTGTTGAGAATGGGCAATCAAAGTTGGGGTTGAAGGAGTCGAAATAATGATGATATTTGATGGCGTGTGAGAATTTAGGAAAATGAGGAGCGGATGCCCGGGGTTCGAGGAAATTTTTTTAGAATGAGTTCGGCATCTTTTTTACATATTTTTATCCAACGACCATATCACGTTGTGTACGCCAGTTCTCGTCCGATCACTGAAGCTAAGCAACGTTGAGCGTGGTTAGTACTTGGATGGGTGACCGCTTGGGAACACCACGTGCCGTTGGACCTTCTTTTTTTTTTCCAAATTATCAATGATAAAACTGCAGATACTCCATTTGTCTACTACCGAATCTTTCATTTTTTATTTTTCCAGTGATAAAAATGATGATTTTCAGACGCCAGTGGGGAAAATTAGTTTTTTAATTTGTGTTCTGAAAAGTATTATCTGACGAATGTGAGTTTATAAGCCGAGACGAGGGTGTGTATTATATTCTCAGGAGTAAAGTCATATTTTTCCACACTGCTTCTCACGATTTCTCGTCTTGGAATTAGTACTACATACTTCTCAAACTCGAACACTTGAAGATCACTACGGAAAAACAATATCCGGATTGGGATGGGGTTCTTTTTACTCGTTTGGTTCGCCTTCGGCTCTGCTCACCAAACTCCCCCACGAGTAAAAAACCCCATTCCAACAGTCTGGAAATATACTATTTCAGGCCACGTACTGGAAAAATCATTTTCCAGACTGGAACCTAGAGAACGCGGTCAAACCGAACGAGGGAGATTAGAATCGTCGTTTTTCGGGTCATGTAACGAAAATGATATTCTATCGTAATGATTTAATCGACGTCTGTTCCTATTTCAGTTGAGAGAAGATTTTGATTGTGGTAGAGAAACAAAAATCAGTGCTGATCAGTGTCCACACGACGTAGCAACATTGCTGAAAGAGTATTTCAGAGATCTACCAGATCCTTTACTCTGCAGGGACTTATATCAGGCGTTTGTTCACACGCAGAGTAAGCAGTAGGCAATAATGATGAATATGTAGATAAATAATGGATAATCTTTCGCATAAACCATGCTCAACCAGAATATCTTTCTAATCATTAGAAATCCGGAACAGACGTCTGCAGCAAGAAGCTCTTCAGCATCTTATTCAGCTTCTTCCAATAGCCAACCGTGAAACACTCTTTGCCCTTCTGAATTTTTTAACCGAAGTTGCCACAAATAGCGACGATATCGAGACGGCGACTGGTGATTGGGTGCATGGAAATAAAATGGATATAACGAATCTTGCTACGGTAATAATTGGAAATTTAATCGAATTGTTTTTCTTAGTTAAGGTGTGCATGCTCTATTTATTGAACGTAATCTTTGACGGGAATTTCATTGATTGAATTTGAATTCAAATAGTCTGTCAAGAGTTACCCATGGCAAGATTTTTGCTCTTTTTAATCCTCATTTTTTAAAATAACCATTGAAAGTTTCCACGATAAAAATTGAAACTCAAATTTAGAAATATTTCAGCTTAATAAGATAGAATTCAAACGTAACATTACGTTCAATAGATATTACATGCGCGTGTTGATGTCAATTATAGGAAACAATATGGGATTTTATGTAAGACGAATAAAACGTTGACGGTTGATAAATTTATCAAGTATTTCAATGTTATGTTTAAATTCAATGGGAGAACTATAGATTTCTGCTGTTCTAGTTGATGCCACTACTATTGAACTGAATTGTCATCTCTTTCTGCTAAGGTTTTTGCTCCAAATATACTCCACTGCGTTAAGCCCGGCCAAGCTCGATCTGAAGTATCAGCAGAGAGAGCGGAAGAGAGAATAGACGTGATAAATGTTATGCGTGCATTATTGGAAAACGCCTCATCCCTCTTCACACTACCGGCAGCACTTCTCGATGAGCTTTATCTTCACATGATGGACTCAAATCCAGCAGATCTCGATCTTGCACTGTCTCGACGTGCTGAGGAGTGAGTTTTATTCATTCATATCCATTAGTAAATAATCCGCGCCCCTAACGTTCTATTTTCCTTCGGCTTATGGGATAATTCCTCTCCTCCTTGCATATTGAGGGTATATATAGTGATTTATGTGATCTCTAGATGAGAATACGATGATTACAGATACTTACTGACTACTGGCTATTACTGACTTTTAGGTACCTCGATGTAGTCTTTCTATTTCGACTTTTTAACGACCAAATAATTTCTTCTATTTCAATTTTTCTTCTTCATTTTATTTAATTAAATTTATAATCTTGAAAAATTGACGATAACCATGCGAATTTTCAGGCAATGTGGCGAAGATGTTGATCCTTGCAGTGAAGCTGAGACATACTCAGTGGAAGAAACTATAATCCCTCCCGTACAAACAGCAAAGAAAATCTGGTCAAGGGAGCAATGCCTGCACCAAATGGCAGGAGTCGGTGGTGAAATTGGACCGAAGCCAAGGCGCTCAAAGAGGCCAGGATCAAGACGAAAAGAAGAAGGAAGAAGCAACAGCATAGACAGCGGCTCCAGTGAAGATCACCTAGATCCGAGGAGAAAGTCCTCTCCAATGGTTATAACTGCTTCTCTCACAATACCAATGTCTGGCGCTTTCACTCTCAACCTAGATGATCCCGACATCCCCTATATTGAAGAACAACCCAAGCAGCCGTTAGCACCTCCACGAAGACAGAGACAACGTTCGATATCTGGATGTAGTGAAGGTGAATAGATTTTCTGGCATTTACATTCACATCATTAAATTCGCTGAGCTATAAATTTAGCAAGTCCCTTGAAATCATTGTTTTTTTTATAGTCATCTCAATCGTTTCTACAACACAATTCACACAGAAAATGTCAAAATATTTTATACTAACCACCTAAAATTCAAATCTTTGATTTATGACGTTCGATAGATAGAACATGCAAGCCTTAAACATCATTTTGTTAAAATTTTGGCAGTTGTTTTTTGAACGATTTCGATGAACGCCAATAGATTCAGAAACACCAATCGCCTCAAAATCGACTCAATCGCCTAACATCGATTGTTTGCAAACTAATCAACTAATTGCAGTAAATTATCGTCGAAATTCATTGAAATTCAATTATTGAGAGACATCAATTTCACAAGTACCGGTACATATTTACGGATTCTTTATCAAGTTTAATATTTACCGATGAAAATGTATCGTTCGGGTGTGAAAGTGAAACCTGGGTAGCGGAACGCGATGATTTGCTGCAAATTCCTGTTTTCTCGCGGGAAACTTCTCTATCACGGTTTCCTGAATAAAATAATAATAATGAACAAAAACTATAATATAAAATTTTATATTGCATAAAGAAATTAAATCAGTTTATCATGGGTCTTTCTATATAATATATGAATCACATAGATATATGTTGTGATTCATTTTGAGCGCTGCAGCGCTAATTATGTAATTTTAATTTAATTTATTCAATTTAATCTCAATCATTAACCGAATCGATTTGAGACTGAAATTTTCCCTGATCTATTTTTATAAATATTGCAGATTTTTCTTGTTTTTAAAATTCTTTGTATATGAGCATTTACTCAAACGCCGCCGGTCGGTTAAGTTGACCCCATTACAGGCCTGACCTTTAATTCACTTACTGCTTCTTCTTTTAAGCCGTATCCTTACATGACTACTCCTCTTCTTTTTTTTACACTGCTGTATTTTATTTATGTTCACCTTCACGTTTTTGTTATTTACCTTCATTTTTACTTCATTGTATTCCATTTAAGCTCCTAAACAATAAATGTATTATTATTATCTTCCCTTATCTTAGATATTACCTGAGCTATCGATAACTTGTTGTCGGCAGTCTGATTGTCCTCGATATCATTGAAAAATGTAATGTTTGGACATTATTGTGAATAGGCGGTCGTCATGGAAGTGACAGTGCTGTGGGCTCTTCGGTAACGCTCTCAGGAGATCAACCACCCAGTTCACCACCCTCTTGGGCATCATCTCCTCCGGCGAGTCCCGATAGTGCAGTTACTACGGTCTCCTATATACCAGATCAACAGGCAGTTCTCCAGAGGGTGTCATTTACAACGTCCAGTGAAGTTCGACAGATCACCAGGTCCATCAGTCAAGAAACTTCGAAAGCATCAGCTACACCTGCTCACACACCTAGCATTACAAGCATTGGCGGCGCTGTTTTAAGGTACGTTTATTCTAATGATGTAAATTTATCGAAATCATTTAGATACAATATACCTCGCCAGGATAAAAGCATATTAAGGATCTTTAGTAATTTGCAGCGAATCTGTTCTCTTTTTCATATTCATAAAAAATTCTATGATTTTTTTCTTCCAAATGAAAGTTGTAATCGATTATTTTTCCAATTTTATAAGTTTGTCTCAAAATGATGTAGAAGATTATGAATCGTGAAAATACGAAGTTTCAGGTCAATGTGCGTGTGTATGGCTGTATGTGTGCGCGGCTTCTTCGATTTTCAGAAGAAGAAAGATCCATAAAACGGTGTAAAATTGAAGCTCAAAATATGAAATTTTGTAGAGTACTAGGTATTATATGGACTATATCTATTCTAAATTTCGGATCGATTGGTCAAATTTCCAGATATAGCGATTTTTTAAAAATCATTTCTTCTCGAATATCTTTTTTGACCTGTCCATTTTGCCACAGCCTCCCCATATAATTAAGAAGGTAATGGTTCTACGTGTAATTAACCCGTCTTACTTGACACATAAGTCGTTTAAAAATGAGGACGAGAATGAGGTGCTTATTCTAAGTTGTCCATTAAACATACACTGTACTCCAGGTCTAAAACCGCTGACATTGAGAGGATGCTGCACAATGCGAGACCCGAGAGTGCAGTTTCTATACAGTCAAAGGGCACAGGCTCCATCTCAAGCCCAAATGACAATAAAAAGTATACAAAGAGAAGATACACAGACTCGAGGCATCAAACACGACATATACCAGACGCTGAGAGCCTCGCTGGCAAGTCCTCCTCCGCAATCACGATTTCCCAGAGCTCTACCACAAATACCATCCAAACTCAACGAACAAGCAGCGGTGGAACTACGACGCCAGTCTGGAAGCGTCGAGAATTGATCTCTTCGGCACCCAAAGAACGACAAATTTTCTGACGGAATTTGCATCCACTCATGCACATTCAAGTTTATTCACATGATCTCGTCGTCGTGTTTGACGTACTCTGCCAAGTTTCGTTCAATCGAGCGCAAAGTGTTGATTAGGAAGTTGAATATTTCGTGACAAAATATTTCTATCACCATTTTATTCGACTTTCTTGATTTTTTTTTTACTATTTGACGTCCCTATCTCCTCCCGGCGAGGAGACCCGTGTGATCGTCATATCACAGAGGTGGTTATCAATTTGTTAAGTTTTTAACATGTAAATTCGAATGAATAAATAATTAATTTTTCTACAAATGTCTTTTATATTTTTGTCCCTTTTTAGCATTGGGGATACAAGCGGGGGATATTAAAAATTGAACATTTATTGAATGTTTCAACTCAAATGTGAAACTTTTCTACTAATGTAATCAATCAGACTTGCTCAATAGAACATACGTAGTATTGGGATCTTCGACAAAAGACTAGTGAGAGGAGAGTTGATATCTTTCAGTTGACTGGGCCAGCAAGCCGCTCAAATTACTCCATCACAAATATCATTTATTTAGACTTTAATTCTCATCATTGCGATGTTCTTGCATTATTTTATTTTATTTTCTCAGTTGAATATTGTATTATATTAATCAAGGCAGTCATTGAAAATTGGTTGGTTTTCAATTAAACAGTCAAAGCTACATCTACATTGGTGCGTGAAATCTGTGTAAAACAGATCTTCTCCATCGACGAATCCACAAATTTCTTGTGTAAACATTCTCATTTTTAATTATTTCATTGACTTCTTAAACTCACGAAAACAACCCTTAACCCTTTAAGGGTCGTTTTAGTGAGTTTGAAAAGAGTATGTCGACAATTTTTGGATGAATTGCCGATGCCCTATCAGATTTGGGATGATACTAACAAAAAATTGTTATCTGGGAAAGAAAACTCTCTTTCGCTATTTCTTTGGGTTTACCCACGTTAAAATTAATGCACGTCTCCATCGCAGATCCCAATATCTAATAATATGTATTTGGATAACAGGATTGAGGGGAAAAATGCCAGAAAATTCACAGAAAAAGAAGTAGATTCTTCCTATAGTTAATAACAAAAACAATACTTAATATCAATATCAATAGTTTTTTTGTTTTAATTATTATCTCACTCATGAATGTGACGTGTTTTTCTACATACAAACGCGATTATGAAATTTCAATTTCTTGTACATATATATCTATTTGACAAATGTCACTGTAAATCGCGTTTTAAATGTGATGAATATGTAAACAATTTGATATTTGTATATATTAGAAGGCTCCCAACAAAATATATATATTTATATAAATCTTCTTTATCGAGTCGTTTGACGACAAGATTATTATATTATGTAGCTGCCTACTTAGGGCTATGGACGGATGCGATAAATTTTGTAATCATCGAAAAAAATTACAAATATCCTTAACTCCACACGTATTAAGATTGGAGAATGAGATACGAGTATTCGTCGAAATAACTTTATCATGAATTTAAAAAAAAAAAATGGAATACTACGTATTCAGAAGTCTCCACTATCACAACGCGTTTTTGATTAGTTCCTCCGCTGCTATGCAGAAAATTTCTACTTGATATTTTAAACTTCTGTCGAGTGGGTTTGAATGCGGACTTTCTTTTGAGATCCATTTCTCGTCAGTGTTGGACTGTGCGTTGAGAATCCAGGATTTTGGATTCCAAGGGGTTTTGGCTTCTTTAATGAACTTCTCAGGGGTGAAGCTGTACTTCCTACACTTGCTGAGGTCGTCACGGAGGCCATTGAGCCGTTTCCAGCACCTGGTCCGTAGGGTTTTCCACTTGCATCAGTCATTGATATGCTTCCACCTATGATGATAATCCAAATATTAGTTGATTTTCATTGTCACTAGTATTTGGAGCGTACTTTACGCGTCTGTGATCATCATATCGGTGTACGTGCAAAAAAAATATATTCGATAAATAAAATCTGTATAACAATATATTCAATATATTCGTCATGCTTGCTTTTTCATTCTACAATAAAACATAATGACAAATACATTAAGTTTAATAATTAATCAAATTCAGGCGTTGATCCAATCTACAATATTCGAGCTTGCGAATAAAATTAGTCATCCGGAGGAAATACCGGAAATTGTGGATTTGTCGAACACAATGCTCCCGTTCGCAAGTAAAAACATCATTTATACGAAGTGCCACTTAACCAAGTGTTGGAGATGAGCTGAAATAGTGGTGAAACGTGACTTCTATGAAATGAGGGGTTGCCTTCGATGAAATTGAAGCCGATAAAGTTAAGCTACACTCGAAGCATTAAGTTCAGTCGAACGTTCGCCAATTTGATAAATATTCAAAATGAAGAAAATTGTCTTCCACAACCCCAAGGAAAGAAAATACATTTTCACGGTTGATGAAATGAAGCCCCTTTCTGTTTACCCTTGCTGAATGTTTAAAAACGTCAATTAGATGAATGCGAGGTCGTTGGAAGAAACTCCCCCTAGGTACGGGGGAGTTATATTGAGAAACATGAGGGAGTGATAAGAGAGTAGAGTAGGTGCCTCCGACAGCCTAGTTAAGTGGTTCTTCACCAGTGGTTGGCCCATTGTTTTGGCTGTCGCTTGAGCAAATTCCCTGGGACAGAGCAATTTTCCAAGACAACGAAAGTTCTCTCGTGATATGCTAACCGAGACCAAGAAAATTCTCTTTGTTTACTAATAACGAGATCCATGGGGAGAATATTGAACGAGCAATTATGAAATTCTTGGAAGCCATCGGCGGTAATGTAAAGTCTTTCTAGGAATTTGTGAACATAATATTTATGCAAACTGTTTCGCCACTGCCAATTTAAATCCACTGCCAATTCCTCGTTATTCAGAAACCCCAAAAATTATACGCCACTTTATCATCAATATGTATTATAAATCGTGTATTGATCTTGAAAAAGTAAAAATAATTTCTTTCCTCATTTTAGGCATTTTGCAGATATTTACAGAAGGAGAAAAGTGAGTATTAATTATAAAGAGTGGAATATAAATTACAGTCAAAAACTTGTGAATTAAAAAATTCAAATACCTATAAACGATATTAGAATGGCAATTTGTGAGATTAAACCCCGTAATTGCCAGTTTTAATTTCCTAATTTTCTTTCTCAAACTAGTAAATTACGTTTTCAGTTTGGTAAACGTTTACACTTTAGAGTGCAATTAGCTTTGCTCTCCGCGCATAATCTGCCGGTGGCTGCACATTGAAATATAAAATATAACGGCACTCACGCGTAATTTTCGTTTTTCATACATAATTACAAACCTGATCTTCGGCTCGGTTTGTAAACCTCACGCGGGTCAAAAATTGAATCAACCCCCTACTTGATGCGAAATCCCGCAAGGAAAAAAAAGATATATAATCCAAAAATTCTGAAATGCAGTTTTTTTGGCACAATTATATCTCAAATATATTAAACCCACAGTTTGAATATATTTTGAACGCGAGCGGTGAGATATTTGTGCACAGATATATCAAAAATATATCTCGGATAATGCATTATTTGTGGAAATGTGTGCGACATTTATCCGGATATTATATTGGCATATATTTCGGGATATATATTTTTAATGTGGGATATATCATTTTAATTTCGTGATTTAGCTTGTCAGTCCGGAAATTGTAATTGACATTCAAGTTTTTTCGTGTGTATATACAAAACCGCAGTTGATACCAGTAAATTTATCACCGAATGAATATGATATATTTCCAGTTGAAACGTAATTTTGAAGGAAATTGAAAAAAAAAAACACTCACCATTCGTAGGCGGATGCTCCCGATACCCTGGATTATTGATGGTGGTTGATCTCATATCAGCAATGTCTCTCAATTTCGTAGGGTCTCCACCCCGCCTCGCATAGATACCCTCATATATCGACGACACAAGAACCCCCAAATTCAGGGCGATCGCTCCTAACTGGAAAAGAACATATTTCAAAGGTTATAAAAGTGACAGAAGGTAGAGGGAAATTGACACGCATCAAGGAGACGAGACCAGAGGATTTCAGATCAACACTTTATCGTAGAAAGTGTCCTACGAAATTTGACGTAACGTAAATCAAAAAGAAATCTCATTTCAATGATAATAATCGAAGTAAAATTATTGGAAATTTGCCGTTCAAAACTGAGATAATTAATTGGAATCTCGCTCTTTGAAGTGGAAAATTTGTTGAGATCAACTGACGCGTTGCGCAATTATTTTCCTCTTGCACCCACTGAAGCGAACGGAGAAAATCAAGAAAAAGGGGATTACTATTACGGAATTTTTATTTGAATCAGTTATTATTCTATTCCGAGTATTTGTCAGTGTAAATCATTGATGTTAAAGTTCATACGCAGTACTCGACAGTGAGTATGCACACCATCTTAGAATTCCGACACCCAAAAAAATCGGTGTTACAAGATGGTACTCGATGAAATACCCCATACATCCCGAATAAATTTACGTAGTAACGGTATTGACATGTATCTAGTATATACTTGACATATTGCATTGATGGCCAGAATATATCCGCGTATAATTAATATCCATTTCACATAGATATTATGCATTCGGTGCGAACAGTATACAATAGTCAGAAAATTGATTCACTCAGAGAATATATGTGATGAATAGCTTTGGCCGCCCCTCAAGAGCTGTATCGCCCCTAGTAACTCATTATATTTCTCATTTTGCTTTGAACGCAGCTCCAGCATCGAGAACAATTTCTCTCGCAACACATGTTCTTCTGGTATGAATTGTGGGTTCTGAAAACAGCCAATGTAGGTGCAAAAGCACAATCCACAGAATACGATAAATAGCGATCTCAGTAAGGGGATGAATGAGCCAATCAAGTCGAAATGTCTGTTACAGGGACACCGAGGAAATCCTTCAGGATTATTTCATTTTGTTTGATACAAGATGCCACAAGAAACACCAAGGCAACACTAGACCAATCGATACCAATCGATATCAATTCTCTTGATAAAGAAAGGGGGGCACGTTCTCACTTAAACGAACGAAATAAGATAGAACTGCTTCACTAGTCTCGAACGAAAATTTTACTCCGCCTGATAACGCCGAGCCTTGACCTGCGGAATATTTAATACAGATTTCCATTGGATTCAATTTGATTGCCCTCCCGCGAATTCAAATGCTAATGCAAGCACAACAATCTTGTAATAGGTTCTCGCTTCATTCAACTGCATTAAGGGGTGAGTACCCACGATGACTACAAAAGATATACAAAGAACCTTTTACCCCATCCTAACATAATATCGCTTTATTTATAATAAAAAATGTCTTTGTATGGATAAACACATCCAGATAACATCAGCATGCAATTTTACTAGACTGGAAGGAGACTGATCTTTCTTTAAAAAATCGTTGTCACACTCAGTCAGCTCATACTTTCACATATCAAAGCCTGCCGTTTTTTTGTTTAAAAAATACACATGATATACATGAGTTCGCGGAATTCGCTTACAAACAGTTGTTGTGTCATCCCCAGATTTTCATCCCCATTAAATTTATGAAAATATTCAAAGGTAGATACAAAAATTGATTAGGCCTCCTCAATACAAGTAATGAAGAGAGTCTCAAAATTTTAATTTTAGAAATCGTCGAAAAATCCGGAAAATGATCTACAATATTGAACTAGTAGAATCAAGAATAATAAAATATACTCATCTTATGTAGCACGTATAAACTCAAATTAAGTATAAAAAAAAAATATATACTTGATTGAAGTATATTTTTTTCGTGCATTGTCAATGAATAAAATCAATAGCAGAAAGGAAAATAAAAAAATAAAGCAAATAAAAAAGATTCAGAAGTAATACAAGTAAGTTTTAAAAGATAATTCTGAAGTTGAATGAAATGTATACCGAGAAAATGCGGGTGATTAATGCAATAATGTACCTTCCCCTGCTTCTGCCTCTGCTTTCTTTCTAAAGACAAATCATCCTTAGCCTCCATCAACAAACTCCTCCGTCTTTTCACACTCATTCCACCTACATAACTTGAATAATCCACAAGTACGAACACCAACCGGATGCGAATAGCAACGAACTCGATGGACGATTATCGAGCTGAGAATTGCTCGACGTTATTAATCGGCTTTCAAGCACATTGATAATGCCACTCACATAACAATTGATGGCGCGAAATAAGCAACAATGATAATTAAGAATCGAGAGGGCACCTGCGGATCACGAACATCCACAGGTGCCCCAGGTGTTCCTCAACGACTCATGACAACCTCACAACTCGCCTTAGCATTTTCATTTTGTTCATTCTTATAGTCTAACGCACACATAAACACATACACACCCCCACGTGCACTGATTGTTCACATTGGAAATCAAAGTGGCCTTTATGCTGGAGTAAACGATCCGCGACCCGGAAATTACGCAATCTCTAGTGTTATCGTGCTGTTTGTCCTTGAGCAAACGCTGGAGAAACCCAGAAAACCATTACAATTGTCATGGCGTTACCCATACTGTATTATTCCAAATTGTTCGATAACCCACGACCTTGGAGTTAAGTACTTGTGGAACCATAATTTTTTATGTGATTAGTGTGGTTTCTTCATTTCAAATGATATCATGCAGTCTTATCAATCTCCTGATGGAATATTTAGACAGATGTGCGTCTCCACATCATGTGCCAACTCAATAAATTTTTTGAAAACGTGTCAATTGAACTGCAAAATCCAGTGGAGAAATTCGAGTACTAAATAACCGCACTTGGATGTTAATCGACGAAACTTATTATAGATCGGCCGCTAATTGTTATACCGTTAGTCTGGGTTTTGGGGGAGTGAAACTTTTTGATGAACTGATGATTTTAATGAGTCTTAAACAGACGATAACGATTGGGGGAAAAAAACTTAATAAATCATGTCGAATGAATTATCCCTGGAAGTTCTAACTGCGCTACTCAATTCATGATATTAACATAACTTCCGGTGTTATTGTTTATGTGGCTTTCAATTTTCAAGGCTGCACTTTTCTCACAGTACACCGTGTGTGATACGATGTATTGATTTTGGAACGCGCTGAACAAATACATCACGAAATTTCATTTCAGTAAGCGGAGACAGAAGTATTAAATTCAATGGTATTTCTTCAACTTCGGGGATAATGGATCGTTATGATCCATCACTCGCAGAAGTCTGACGTAGATTGTTAACTGAAGCTGGACTGTTGACGAATTACACTTGAAATAACAAGTAAAAAGAACTTGAAATTTTTAACAATGATGAAGTGACATGAAGATTCTTGGGAATTCTTGATCGATAAAAGAGTTAATATCTTCAATATTCAGAAAATTCTCTATTTTCGGGTCCACAAAGTGTATGTGGTTTTCAATGTTGAATCGATTGAATTTTCACGACGACTCAGAAAATTGAAATTTTCATTGAAAAATAAATGATCATTAAACATGAAAACGCCAATTTTCTTGAATTTCCAAGATAAACGAGAAATTCACTGAAGTTTAGTAGAATTCGAAATGTCTTTCATTGAAAAACTCCAACGACTTTTGTTATTTTTGTTATTTTCAATATTTTAAATAATTATTTTGAGAAAGAGTAATTTGTCGATGTTTACCTGCATGTAAAAGGCTTCACCTCTCGTTACAACAAAACTGTTTGCTCGATCGTCCGTCTGAAGAGCAAACAAACTGGCAGCAACGATCGAGAGGCAAGCTAGAATGAAAAATAAGAAAATTAAAAGACTCTGAATAAAATATCGAAAGATTTCCCGTGGGTGGTGAATGCTCTTTTTTCAAACTCAAGTTCATTAATGTATAAAATCGTTAATGTTTATAATTAGGGCCTGGTATTCAGCCCAAGGAGATAAAGAACTATGGCTTGAGAGCCTCGGCGAGGGATAATTCCGTGTGGGAGTAAGTACGAGGTAAACTAGTTGCGGGAAAATCCACTGGATTGTCTTCCATACTGCGGAATTGCATTCCCAGCGCATGTAATGGATATTTACTTTAGCTCGTTCTGTAATTTCATTCAATCGCAAAAACCAGAGGATGAGTTTTTGTATTTAAACTTTATGGAACTGGTGTAAGAGATGTACGTGTCGGAAAGAGAAGGTGAATGATCAGATAGCAGGTCGGTTTACATCTGTAACGGAAGACTGATATTGGTCACTTGATATTCAATTTCCTACCTACAATTATGGTTAATCTAGGCCACGCAGTTATTAACTTTTCATTTTTATTTTTCACCTGTAAAAAGTGGTCATTAGAAATTTTTCATTACAAAAGTGTAAAATTGTTGCTTAATTGTATCTTTTATGTAGATTTTCTGTGAATAAGTCAATGAATATTTTCCAGGGAACTTTCGAGGTGCCCTTTGATAACGTCCTCGCCGAATTTACGATCGTTCACACCGCGGATGAGTTCCAACTAATTTTTTTTTAATCTGCGTTAAATTTTATTTATTTTATCATTCATCTCATAATTTATGTTCTTAATTTGATAATTTGCGGATTGTAATTTTGCAATTTACAAGGTCGAACTTTATAAATGGCCTATTCAATCTCCTAATTAATTTTTTTCCTCTCGTACTGAGAAAAAAATTGCTTATACTACAAAAATCAAATTAAATTATTATTGCCAAATAAACTGACTTGTCAAAGTAATAACTTTTCTCATGAAAATATTTATCTTTAATCCTGTAATTTAGCTTTTCAAACCCTTAATTGAACAATTCGAAATCATAATTAACGATTAGATTTTTGTGTGTTCCGAGGAGAATTCACATCTCTTTCACTATGTCTCTCCAGTCATATGAATCCCACTCCTCATTTTCCATCTCTGCCCCTCCCTTTCAACTGATTGTCTGACTAATACAGGAATACTTACTAGCTAGTGTTGCAAGAGCCACTTTGCCGATGACAGCTGAACCGTATGAAATGACGACACGTTTCGCTGAGGAAGCCATTGCTAATTGTAGAACAGCTAGACCCACCAGAATGGCCAGGGTGCAGGTGGCTCCTACTGCCACTAATCCTGCCACCCATACTGCCACTACAAATGTTAATAACTGAATATGTTAATCAAAAAATAAATAGAGAGAATAAAGGAAAATGTGCACAATTCGACTAAATCATACACCGAGAAAAAAAAGCATCGATTTATTGAACACATACATTAATGATTGAAATTTGCAACGAACTGTTTTTATTTGTGTCGCGAAATCGCGAAAATTGGGAAATCATTGCAAAAACCAAAAAAGGTTGCAAATTATTGAACCAATTTAGCCTGGAGGTTGGGAGGGGGGACGATGGCAAAATTGTGAAAATTCCAAAAATGAATACCTGGGTCAAATCAGTTATCGATGATCTTGTTATCGACTAGCCGGTAAAGTAGGGAAAATCCTCGAGTTAACGATGATCGTATTGACCTTATGTATTAGAAATATTTGAAAAAATAATTCTTCTAGTTATTCGTATTCTGAGATTTCTGAAATTTTTTAAGCGGTATCAAAGTAATTCAATAATGCTTAAAAAAAAATAAAATTGGCTACATTTTATGAATATCCTATTGGTGTGAATGCAGATGGTTGACTCCGATAATAAAACTTTACAGTTTTTGATACACGAGATCTACTGCGCACTCCGTGCGCCGAATTCGAATTTCGACTTCGGATTCGAGTTGACCAATAGGGAATCAGTCTTACGAGTTTCGACTCAGGCGAACTTCATTTACGTATCTCTGCTTTCATGATAAGGATTGCTTTAAATGGACTGTCGAAACTGATAGCAAATGAAGAATAAATAGGTAATATATAATATAATAAAAGTCACGGTTGCAAATATCAAAATTGAATGAATTGTCAATTCAAATTAGTCGCCTCAAACGATTGCGAACCGCTTCCGATATCGATAATTTGCGAGTTCCACGGTTTAGCCTTTTCAGAATGGAATAGAATTTGCGAGAATTTTTTAATAATCTTCGTAATGTGGGGAATAACCCATAATAGTTGTAATAGTAACTCCTTTGAAGGAGTGATAAGTAGTAATAATTTCGATGTCGAACTGTGCAACAGAATTAGGAAATTGATAAACATGAAGACTTACACACTGGTTGAAACCTCGAGAAGTTCTGACCGCATCTCTCTCGGTTGTAAAGCAGGAGTTTGCAAACTCTCCAAGGGCCAAAATATCCTCTTTCTGCGGCTGTTCCAGCTGGAAAGACAAAACACAAGATATTTTACTTTACAACGAAATTCCAATCGGATTACATATCGAATCGTCGGAGAATCTAATACCATTCAAGAGGATCTGGAATGGAATCCAATTTGAAACCAATCTAGCATTTAAATGACTTGTCCTTACGACAATTAATCAAATTAATCCCGATTATGTGGTGGAGAACGGATTAAAAATAGACTGATTGGTAACCGATTTCGCGGTAGAACGTTAATTTCAGTCGTAATTTTAAATTCTGTTCTTGAAGTGCCTGTCGTATTCACTTTGCCACCCAAATCGAATGTTATATTGTGCGAGAGCAGTGGCAACATGATACTCAATCGACACCCAAGGATTCTGTCTCTCACGGTGATCGATCTTTCCCAATCGTTCCGCTTCAGAGACGTTCGGATCAAGATTACACTTCAGAGAGTCGAATCTGTATCGCTTTCGTTATCAAGCTAGTCTCTTCTTTTATCTCAAAGCTGACATTTTCTCTGGATGAAGGATTACACCGATTTCATAAATTTATCAAAAACCCATTCCATTTTTCTATAGTTCCAAATAAAAATAGTTAGGAAAAGAAATATGTACTTGTAATATACCACACGAGTTTCAGGTTTCATTAACGATTCCCGCGCAGGGTTCACAGCTAGAATACAGCTGGTGTCAACCCCACAAGGATTGAATCCTACCCGATTTTTGATTTCACCTTTATTCTTGATTTGACTTAGTTTTGCAATTTAATGGTAAATTATTTCAGTTTTTTAGAAAAATTCTCAACGTGCGTTATAAAAATTCAAAAAATATCAAAAAATCGGACCAGAAATTTTAATTCAATAAGATTTCAAATTTGAGAATTTAAAAACTCTCGTTCAAAAATTTAATAATAAAAAATATATGAGGTATAATGAGAAAACAAAAAGATTTGTTATAAAGGATGCATGTACTTGCGAGAAGTATGTATTCCATTTGTGGTTTTCTCCCCTCATTATTCTCCAAATTCATTCGATCATGTGTGAAGAGAATATAAGATATATATTTATATATTTCAAATTCTCAAATTGGAAACATATACATACTATACATACTTCTTGCGAGTAAATGCATCCTCGATAAGAATCTTTTTTTCTTAGTGTGCCTTCTATATTTTTTATTACTACATTTTTTAACGAGAGATCGCTTGCTCTTTGGAGCATAAATGATTCTTTCTAATCCTCTCCCAAGGGACATTGATCCATTGATACTCCTACTTCTTCCCACCGTCATTTTTTTTTTCTTTGTGATAAACTTGACCGCAGTCTCGTTCGATTTACCGTAAGACGGAAGTTACCATCTACTCCAGATCTTAGAGCTGCAGTTTGAACATTCAAGCTTTCGCTCTCCACCACTAGTTTGAGATTCAATTGTAATTTTCATCAGGGACTTTATCTTAAAGTAAAATATTTGACTGGGGTCAATATCGGGTTCATTATAAAGTGAATGGTTTTCTGGAGAAGATGAACGGAATTTTCGCAAGGAGGAATGTCAATAACTTGTTGGAAAATTACACTTGAAATTTCAGGTAAAAAACCTTCAAATCGTTAACAACAACAAACGGACATGAAATTCCTGTTGAATTTTCATTTAAAAAATTGTGTTAAAAAAATAGTGGCTCACATTAATTAACTAATTACCGAAAAATGAAAAATAATTTAACATGAAAACCCCGATTTTCTTAAATCTTCAAGGTAAATGGAAAATCCACAGATTGTTATTAATTAAAATTCAATTCAAACTCGTATAATTAAAAATTTATTATATTTATTATTTATTATTTTTCATAGTGTAGAAGTTTCTTTAACTTTGTAAAAAATGTTGTTAAAAATAGTCAATCTTCTAGAGGTCATTCATAGGAAACACTAATGGTATCCGACGGACAACAGATTACTCAACAGTGAGAACCAATACTGACATTTGAAAAAAAAATTATCACTCTCGGTTGCAGCGTAATATGCCTGACTGGTATTTACTAAAGACTTGAAAACTCTCAGGTACGAAAAGGTAAATCATTCAGTCTGTTGCGTGACCCAGATGCGCACAGATGTGTATCGTATACTTATACTATGTAATCACACTTTTAGAATGTCATTGCCTCGAATTACTCCAAGACGGGATGCATCAATCAATTAAAACGTCACTGTTTCGATGTATAAATGAAAATAAATAACTTCAAACTCACAGCACTTTCATTCTCACGGGCTTTAACACACTGAGGAGAAATTTAATGTGTCCGATACCCCGGGGCAACTTTTCACTACGACAATGACTGTCCGAGTGATGAGCGAACATACATTAATAGTCAGTATCACAACAATATCTTTTCTCTTACAAAAAGCAATAGTTTCTAATGAATAAAATGAGTACTGAGGTATTGTTCAAGCCTCCAACTCCTCATTTCACCTGCCACTTCTTTGAATTCATGTAATGAATTACGTCGATTGCTCGATTGGTCAAATCTATTGCGAAGTCGTAAATTGATCTGACTAAATAGTGGCCTCGAACAAATGTACAATCCGATTCTACCACTTCGCTACTGAAATAACCTCTTTAAAAAACGTTACAACAAATAAACTATGCTCGTCATCAGTCTAGGTTGTCCTACACCATTCCCAATAGTTTAACCATTTCGCAGGAAAAAAAAAGAAAAATGTGGCTGTTTTTTCTAAACCCTTCACCATGGTTAATTAGTTTTAATTTCGATTTGAAGGTTTTTTAAAGAATCTAACGAAATGAGGATAATGAAATATGAGTATTTGTTCTGCGATTTGTCGCACATGAAAGGCATGCTTGCTATAAAATGCCGGCTGACGTTAAAGGATTATAGGCGTAGTGATGTGTATACCTGCAGAGTGTATCACAGTCGTTAATATAATGTGCTACTGGCAACGCTTGGAGATTGTCTGAATGGCTCAAACGGCGCAACGAATTGCATGATAGTTGAATAATGGAAAGTATACCCAGCAAGGTCTTTACGTACTGATTTCCGTACAACAGTCTGTTGCCCTGAGGCCTATATCGAGTATTTATAGTGCTGAGAGATAGTAATATACCGGAGTAATCGTATTGCAATACGTGCAAGCGTGAGAAACCTTGAAGAGGAGCGCTGAAATCAGTGAGTCATGCCCATGCACTCTCGTCATTTTCCTATTATTTTCTCTCTTCGTAATCATTAAAGAACTAATCTATTACACTCCAAGAAAATTGCTCTTCAAATTTCCAGTTAGAAATCCTGATTTTTTTGTGGATAAAACAGTGAATTTTCTTCAATATTTAATAAGATTTCATTTTTCAGGTTCATTTATTCATTAAACAAACAACGTGAGAATTCTAGTAAATTTTCTTCTGCTTTTTCAATCTGTAAATAAATCAATTGTGATGCTTAATTTTTGCATTATAATTTTTTTTTAGTTTGGGAAGTGTGCAGTACCAATTTCCAGATGAGAAATTCTGAGAAGCATCTTTCTGTAGCAATACTTCATTTTTGCTATTGTTTCAGCCATTTTCTAGACTCTTTCATCTTCTAAACTTTCTCCGCCTCTAATCTTTCATTATTCATTCCTTCCGATGACACGTTTTAATATCAATAAAGAATTTCAATTCATATCCATAATATTAGTATTCTATTCTTTAATTATCAAATTAATTTTGCAATGAAGGAATAGAATATTATTAATAAGGTGAGTATTGACGGAAATAATTCATTTTTATTAAAGGGTAATCAATAAAAAAGGGACAACAACGGTAGCAATGTGTGTCATACCTAGGCATTTTTTTAATCTGCGGTTCGAGGTGAGTCGAGAATACTTCCGGTGACTACCAGCCGGAACCCAACCGCGCTCAACCATTCCCCCTTTTCGCCACTACCTCGTACAAAATAACAAAAGATAATTCATCGAAACTAAATACTTATTCGCCTGGAACAATCAGCGGCAATATCTGACCAGCATCTATTTTCCAAAGTGTTAATTTTTTACTTGTTATCTTGAAAATAATCCAAAATAATGGATTACTTCCCGATTATGTCACTGCAAAATAAAACGAGTGTCGAATTTTATTAGATGAAAAAATATTACGGTACAGTTTAAGGAATTTTTCCGAAAAAGTTCACACTTCCAGTTATTTACAGGAGCCATATGAAACAAATCTCTAATTAAAACTGTCAAGCATTATCTCTCGCGTCCGAATTTTCAAGGAAAAAGGGGAATTATTTAAAGTTCGAGGTGCATTTATTGAACCCGTTAAAAACGGATCAGCCAGAAAGCGACGGGTTCAGAAGATAAATTGCAATAATGTAATATTAAATACACAAATGCTTTCAACACACTAGTTGGTGATAAATAGGGCATTTCTAATTGAATAATTTCCAGCTGATTCTGATTAGGTCCTGATAGTAATTATCATATTGCTTTAGAGCTAGAATGATTAGGTGCGACATGTGGCACTCCTCGATGTTCATGATCCCCTCATACCTTTTAAAAAATTTCGCATTTTCCAATTTCAGTGAATACCTCTTCGATTCTCGTGTTCCCCTGATACTTTTTCAAAAATTTAAATTTTTTCAATATCAGCGAATACCTTCTCGATTTTCATGTTCCCCTGATATTTTTCCAAAAATTATGAATTTCCACATTTTAGTGAATACCTCCGCAATTGTCATGCTCCGCTGATACTTTTTCAAAAATTCCGAATTTCCACATTTCAGTGAATACCTCCTCAATTGTCATGCTGCCCTGATACTTTTTCAAAAATTTCAAATTTTCCAATTTCAGTGAATACTTCCTCGATTTTCATGTTCCCCTGATACTTTTTCAAAAATTTCGAATTTTCACATTTCAGTGAATACCTCCTCAATTATTATGCTCCACTGATAATTTTTCAAAAATTTCTAATGTTTTGATTTCAGTGAAAACTTCTTCGATTGTCATGCTCCCCTGATATTTTTTCAAAAATTCCGAATTTTCAAATTTCAGTGAATATCTGCTCAATTTTCATGCTCCCCTGATACATTTTTGAAAATTTTGAATTTTTCACTTTCAGTGAATACCTCCTCAAATTGTCATGCTCCCTTAATACTTTTTTGAAAATTTCGAATGTTTTAATTTCAGGGAATATTAATTTTGTAACGCAGAAAATAATATTCACCCCGTCCGCTAATCCCCCTGACAACGGATCTGCTACAGAGACAGTTACCGAGTCGGCTGACGGGTAGACACCCCACCACTGCGTGTGGCCCACTCCCACTCTTGGGGTGCAGTACTGCAATACCAATGGGGTCACTCAAACCCCCAATGGTGGGGTGTCTGCCCGTCAGCCGACTCAGTTACTGCCTCAGTAGCAGTCGCGCTGTCAGGGGGATCAGTCGACGGGGTGAATGTTATTTTCTGCCTTACGAAATTGGTATTCACTGAAATTTGAAAATTCGGAATTTCTGAAAAAGTATCGGGGGAGCATGAAAATCGAGTAGGTATTAACAGAAATTGAAATTTCGAATTTTTCAATTTCAGTGAATAACTCCTGCATTTTCATGTTCTCCTGATACGTTTTCAAAAATTTTGAATTTTCACATATCAGTGAATACCTCCTCAATTGTCATTCTCCACTAATACGTTCTCAAAAATTTTGAATTTTCACATTTCAGTGAATACCTCGTCGAGTTTCATGTTCCCCTGATATTTTTTTCAAAAATTCCGAATTTCCACATTTCAGTGAATACCTCCTCAGTTGTCATGCTCCCCTAATACTTTTTCAAATTTATCGTATCTTTCGATTTCAGTGAAAACCTCCTCGATTGTTATGCTCCCCTGATACTTTTTCAAATTTAAGGAATTTTTCGATTTCAGTGAAAACTTCCTCGATTGTTATGCTCCCCTGATACTTGTTCAAATTTATCGAATTTTTCGATTTCAGTGAAAACTTCC
>NW_011887935.1:0-4186 GCF_000806365.1 Fopius arisanus
AGTAACCTCGCGCATAGCTCTATTCGAATGTCACTCCCTTTTAATTTCTGTTTCAGCCGCATTCTGATGAACCGTCGCAGTTTTTCGGTTAGCCATTCGCCGTCGTGGGCCATCCGGACCATCTGCACTCCTTCATCGGTCAGTTTCTCCAGGAAGGTGTCGAGAGCTCGTTTCGTGTTCGTCTCCTCAACGTTGGATTCTGGATTTTCCTTGATGACGAGCCCCCAACCAATTCTTCCGGCCTTTTCCAACCGGATTACGTCCCCGGGCAGGTGTACCTGGGCGATTAACTGGGCGGGTTGTACCCAGCCCTTCTCAATTAACACCCGTAAACAGCTGTTATCGGGGTCTCCGGTTGCTAGTAAGAAGAATGCGAAGCGTCCCTTCTCGCTGGTCACGTGTGTTCGTGAGTAAAGGACGTTTTCGTCTCCTTCCTCCTCCGAGAAGGTGTGTCCGATGGGGTCACTGTCGGACTGCAGGGACTCCTCGTCGTCATAATCTTCGACGTCGGTGGATAATTCCTCGTGACAGCTCCTGCTTTTGCCGGATGGTTCACCCCCGTCTACACTCTCGTCCATCTCTCGGTAGTGGCGTGTCTCAATCATCGATCCGGATACATCCGGGTCTCCGTGGGAACCTGTCTCGTCATTAGACAGCTCGATTGGTTCTTCCCGAGGGTCGTAGAGGCTTCCGACATCGCTTTCAGGTTCTGTCTCCTCTTCCGAAATAGGTTCGGCGACCAGTACGGGGGTGGCCACTGCTCGTTTCGGGCGTTTTGCTGGTGCCTCGGATGGTTCCCCCGGTGGCTTCTTGCGTGGCCGTCCCCGTTTCCTCCGAGGAGGGGCCACTACTGATTCTGGTTGCGCCTGGACATCTCCCTTAGGGGTCGCCTCCGACTGCCCTTCTTTATCCTTCGGGGTGGGTGGCTCTTGGTTCACTGACACCACTCGGCACTTGGGTACGTGTGTTGTCCTGCTCCCTATTTTTACCCGAATTACGTCGGAGGATAGTAATGTGGTGATCACGTGTGGCCCTTCTATCTGGTTCGACGCTCCGGTTGTATACCACACCAGGTCTCCGACGTCCATCTCAGGATAACTCGGGGGTGGTTCTTGTTCGTCGGGGAGGCTATCTTCTGGGGGGTCGTTTACTGCGACGATATATTCTCCCCGCGCAATGTCCGGCCTTGTCCCTCTCATTACCCTCAGTTTGTTGTCAGGCCACATTTCGTCGACGACGCATGGTCCTACTCTGAGACCACTTGGTATGATGACATACCATATCGCGTCTCCGATTTCAATCTCGTTTACCCTTGGATTCATTGTACTGAATACGGCAACGTTCTTTTCCTCGGCTTCCTCGGCTTCTAAAGATGGCATTGGGTTACGTGATAAGGCATCGGCGTTGAGGTTTGTTTTCCCCGGTTTGTACTTGATGTTATAATTATACTCGTCCAATTCGTTCGCCCATCTGCGCAGTTGTGCTCCCGGGTCCTTTGTGGATTTCAGCCACACCAGTGGCTGATGATCGGTTATCAAAGTAAACTCGTGACCATACACATAGGGGCGGAATTGTCGGACGGCGAAAATGATGGCTAAGAGTTCCTTTTTAGTCGTTGTATAATTTTTTTCGGCCCTCGTCATCACTCGGGATGCGTAGCATATAGGCAGGTCTCTGCCTATTTCTCCTTGACTCAGGATCGCGCCGACTGCGAAATCCGATGCGTCCGTGGTGATAAGGAATGGCTGCTTGAAATCGGGATGCCTTAGTATCGGGTATGATGTGATTTCCTGTATTATTGAGGTAAAGGCCTGTTGTTGTCTCTCACCCCACTCGAACGCGACCTCGTTTTTTAATAGTTCGGTGAGGGGTCGGGTTTTTCCCGCGAAATTATCGATGAATCTGCGGTAGTACCCGACCAAGCCGATAAATTGGCGGATTCCCTTTTGGTTCGTGGGCCTCGGGTATTTCAATATTGGCTCGATGGTTTTCGGGCTCGGTTTGATCCCTTCCTCGCTGATGCAATGCCCCAAAAACGTCACCTCTTCTCTCAGGAATTCACATTTCTCCGGACTTAGGCTCATCTGGACCTCATGCAGTCGATCCACAAACTGCTTGTATCGTATCCGGTGGTCTTCAATGGATTTCCCGTAGACCACGATATCATCCATGTAAACAAATAGTCCCGCCCCTTGTAATCCGGATAGCACTCTATCCATGGCTCGTTGGAACGCCGGTGGACCATTTGCGATGCCCATTGGTATCCGTGTATACTGGAAATGTCCTTTGGGAGTGGAAAACGCGGTTTTTAGGCGACTTTCTTGGGCTAGCGGAATTTGGTGAAATCCTGACACTAAGTCAAAGGTGGAGAAATATCTCACGCCCCCTAACTGATCTAATATATCCGTGATGTTAGGTAGAGGGTACGCGTCCGCAACCATTTTTTCATTAAGCCGGCGGAAGTCGACGACCATCCGCCAACGCCTTTCTCCGTCGGGTCCCGGTTTTTTCGGGACCATCCAGGCAGGCGAGTTGTACGGTGAGTCCGAGGGCTCAACGATCCCGTCCCTGATCATGGTGTCCACCTGTTCATCGGCCTTGTCTCTGAGATGGAAGGGTAACCTAAATTGTTTCACATATATCGGGTCGTCGTCTTTTAATTTGAGCTTATACCCGCTCACATGGGCTTCCTGGAGCTTTTCTCCCGCGATTTGGTATACCCACGGGTTGTACCTGACGAGTTCCTTGGCCTCCTCCTGTTCTTCGTGATTTAGTCCTTCCAACCGTAGACAGTTTATGACCTCTCCGGCCCTGTCTCGGCCCTTCTGGTTGTGGGCATCTATTTCAATTCCCTTGAACGCCTTAACTTCGGCCCTTGTCGCGATGCTCTCAACTTCTTCTAATTCAATCAACGGGACTTTGAATTTTTCTGTTGTTTCAAGGGTGTTATAGGCATACATGTACGCGACTCCCCCTCTCGGCTCCACAATGGCCTCGCCGAAATATACTCCGGGTTTTATGTCGTTCCGAGGAATATACCCGACGGGTGAATCGAATTTATTAACCCTCACATAGACGAGTTTCACCGTTCTAGGCGGAAGCGGTATAGACTCCGTATTCGTAAAGGAGTGTACCCTGTCCCCTATCATAAGCGAATCCTCCCCATAGTCGATTCTGACCGCTCTACTCTTTAAGAATGGTCTCCCTATTAGTCCGTCTTCCAACAAGGGAAAGTCGGGATCTACGACATGAAACGTGTCTTCTATTCCCTCGACATTGAGTTTCACGTGCCCTCGAGTCTTGATTTTTCCTGGTGTAACACCCTTTACTATGACTATTTCTGACTCATCAATTTTTACCCGTGGATGCAGCCTGTCTGATCTCACTAGGTTAATGTCGGCCCCAGTGTCGACAAAAAATCGTCCCTCCCCCTTCTTCATTTTTCCTACTTGTAAATGTACTTGGGTGGGTGGGACATCTAATACCTTACAATTGATGTGGGCAGTTTTGAGGACTAATTCCTTCTGCGCGGCTGACTCTACCCTATTTTGGAGTCCGGTGCCGCGCCATACCTCCGGACTCTTTCCTAGTTTAAATTGCTAGAGGGCCCCGCAACAGCTCCACGCGCCTGCTGTGGCAGCTCCCCTTGTCCTATCTCGTTTGTCTCGCTTGACTCTCTTGGGGCGCGCGGGACTGGCGCAGGAGCAGTGCACTCTCGTGCAAAATGACCTATCTGTTGACATCGGTAGCAGAGGGATCTAGAGGGGTCGCGTCTCTCCCTCTTGGGTTGACTAGGGTTCCCTTGATTTCGCTGTCCCCTTGATTGATTCTGCCCTTCCCGGCTCCCCCTGTCTCTCTGATTTCCCTTATAGCTTCCCCTGTTGTTATTTGTACTGGGATATTGTCTACCCGCGTTCCCCCCTTTTCCTCTTTCGAGTTGGGGTTGTTTTGGCTCACGGTCCCGTGGACTCGACAAGGTAGCCCTTACGTTCGATTCTCTCATGTCGAATTCGTATATTTCATCGTTGACATTCGCTCCGAACGCGTGAATCTTATTCGCCCTTCTATTTCCTGCAACCCTACGGAACCGATCCGATTCGTCGATTTCCTGGAGCCTTTTTTCAATAGAAACGGCTATCCCTACCGCTTCGTCGAAAGTTGCCGGTGACTGCGAGAACATCAGGAG
>NW_011887935.1:6041-30673 GCF_000806365.1 Fopius arisanus
AGCACCAAAGGTGCTGTCTCCACAATTTATCAAGTGGGATTTCTTGGAGTCACACTCGAGTATCGCCGTGGGAGTGCCTAGCTGGTCTTTCCTACTGATGGGAAGAATCACCCAAGTGGCTTTCTTCCATTCTTGTTACTCATATTTCGAAAAGATAAAAATGATCGACGTGAGACAGACTCCTCACGTCACAGCCTATTCAATTTGAATTCCATTTTTAAACATAAACAAGAGGATTATGAAATACACAAATGTACAAAATCGTACTTACGGTAAGTTTTTTCAAGTATTTGAACAACTTCTTCAACTGAATCTTCATCATTACTTTTTAATTTTTTTACAAAATTATCCAGGTCCTTCCGTGCAGTACGTTCACCTTGTTCACATAATTTTTTGAAAATTTCAATTTTAGACACACCTATTTTTATCCACTCACTCACTGCTAGTTCCATATCATCACCTAAGTGTCTTTATGATGGAAAATGGTTTACGTATTTCTTAGAAAAAAATGATATCTCAGTTTTTACGTTTTTTTGCATTAAATTTTTAATGAAAACCAGTGAAACGACAAACTTCTAAATATTCATGGCCTTCATGATTCTCGTTGCAATGTTTGATTTCTAATGCGTCCCTCTTCTTGTTCGCACTAAATACTACACGACCTGAACAATTTCTTTTGATAGTTCTGTGAAACGATGAATAATAAAATATAGAGAAATGAAAAAAAGCACATAGAGAAAACTATAATGCTCTCTCACCACAAGTTCAGAGTAGTTTTGACCCGAAAGTTTAACAGTAAAAAAACACCAAATATAAGCTGTTTCAACCTTACGACTGTACCGAAAGAGCTGTTCAGATAAATTAATATTTGTGAGGACAAAATTTTTAAGCATGAAAGAACCTCAGAGGGCTCAGACAATAGCCAATGTTAAATTTACTTAAAAAGACGGATTGTTTTGTAATTAGTTGTGCTGTTGTTAAAATATCTAAACCTCAGCGTAAATTCCATTTAGTTTTTCTGTGTGGAAGAAATAAAATAGTTTTGGAGGAAAAAAATACCTAGATTGACGTATGCTTGGGGAACGAGAATGACGTTCTGGACCATATACACAAACACACGTTCTCCTCTTTTTTTTAAATTTGTTGCAGGCTTTTTCACCTTCTCTCAACAGTGAAGTGGAACGTTTGACGAACACTTGATTATTATCTGTTTGATATTCATTAAAATATCTTTCAAAAATTTCAGGACTTTCGTAAGTCTGTCCTTTTAAGACGTCTTCTTCCATTCTTCACTAGCTGTTCATGTTTATACACGTTGAAGTTAATTACTAATTTAAATAAACTAATTTGAAAAACTCATTTTTAAAACTAATTTTTATAACTAATTATTAAAACGAATTTTCAAAACTAATTTAATTTTAAATAAATGAACTAAAAAAATAGAGGTGAAAATAATGAAATTCACATACGCAATTTCTGCCACAATCACAGTTTGAAGTAATAATAACTCATTCGACGAATTGTGAGAAGGACTTCCCAATTGACAAAATGAGAAGTTTTACTGATTGAACAATAACCATTGTTTAAGTCCTGAACCTTATCAAATATGGTTTTGAATTCTCCCACTTGGGCTGCTACGTTTTGCCGTTTTTCTTATCGCTATATTTCAATGGTACATGCGTTCTATTTCATCGAATTCTTCAGGTTGGTGAAGCATAAGTAAATTCTTTGTTGTATTCAAGACGTGTTCTATCAATAATATAATAATATTTAAAAGAAATTATTCACAGAATAATTTAATTCCCCTTAGAAATCATAGTGAGTGCACATTATAAGTCCCTTGAAAGAGCCCTTTTTGTTAGATCAAGATGAGTAAAGCCACAGCTGAAAAACTCTTATGTGATGAAAAGCAAAAACAATGGAAACGATTCTCGTCTTATGACGACTTTTTAAAATGGCTGTCGATCCTGCAGCATGACCAAGGTCACCACTATTCTTGTTCCAAAGGCTCAAAGGGAATCAATTCAACAAGGAGAAAGATTTCAATTAATAGTCCAGGCAAATTAGGTCTAACATATGTGTTTCATAAAGCCAAGACGCTTTTTATGTAGAAATGTGTGTTTTGATCGTGTGATCAACGGGCAAGTAATTTTAAGTGATCAAAGTTTGTGCAATCCGAGAAAAAAATTAAAAACTACCCTCAAAAATAGTTTGTCGCGATTAACTTGCAAAGTACACTAGATACAGAAAAAAAGGTCGGATATATTTTGTAGAGCAAAATATTTCCGATAAAAAACATATGAAGCACTTCATCCCTATTTTGTACCGTTCAACCCCTACAGCCGTTCAAATGTACGATAGGCGAAAAAAATTGATAAAAAATGGAAAAAATGTCATTTTTCAATTTCAAATAATGGTAAAAAATATTAACAAATCTGAGTCATTATATTTTCATAGCAATATAATTTGATTCAAAAAATTATTATGAAATAGGAAGGGTAACTTCTAATCTAATTGATGAAAAAAATTTTTTTTTCCTCCATAATTTTTATTTTTAAATATGAAACAAAGTTGATTTGAAACATTTTTATAGACATGATTTTCCGATTCCACCCCTCAATATATCTCCGCGCTGAGAACCTCTACTCTTAGAGCCCACTATATCTATATATATCTATTAAACTATGTATAGTGTGGGTCACATTAGAATTTGTATCGCGTGTGCTGCCGTCTGATGGGATGTTTTGAGGAGAGTGTGTGGTGAGACGAGCGCAGTGGAGAGCGAGTCGTATGGAAGATAGACTCTAAGCATTTTTGTATTTGCGAACATTAAATAAACATTTCTATTGATTGTTCTATCATTGAGACCAGCTTTTATAACATGGTATCAGAGCGTGGTTGGCTTGACAAGGGAAACTAGGTGAGGTAAAGAGACTCGAGTGGGCAAGCAGCAATTTAACTGTGGAAGAAAAACGTGAGAAAACGTGGTTGGAAAATGGCGGACGACACAAGGTATGACGGTGTCCGTATTCCCATTTTCGATGGGTCGGAATACCAGAGCTATAAAACGAGACTATTTATGTTTTTAAAAATGAAAAAATGCAAAGTTGTGGTCGAACGAGAGAGAGTGACTATAGGAAGCCATGCCGACGATGCTACACAATGGGAAGAAAATGACATCAGGCCTGCAACTATATATACAGTACAGTGAGTAACAAACAGCTCGAGTATCTCAAGGGACTCACATCAGCCTACCAAATGATCAGAAAATTCGATCAAATGTATCTCAAGGAATCTACAGCACTCCAGATAGTAGCCAGAAACGACTTGGAAAATATCAAATTAAAAAATCATCCAAGTATTGAGGAATTTTTTCATGCCTTTGAGAAGGCTGTGAACGATTTAAAAGATGCTGGTGCGACCCTCAATGACCAAGAGGCATTGAATTACATGTTAAAAGCACTACCAGCTACGTACAGTTATATAGGTGATATAATTGACGTGTTGCCACAAGAAGAACGAACGGTAGATTATCTTAAAAGCAAAATCCTAATCAATGCAAAGAGGGAAAACAGTCAAAATAAACAAGAAAATGGATCCACAAACTCAAACGCATTTAACACACAAACGCAGGACAAAAGAACGTGCTACTCGTGTGGCAAGACGGGGCACATAAGCAAAGACTGTTGGAAAACCGCTACACGCGGGAGAGGCGGACAGATTAGGGACTCAAGCCTAGGACGAGGAAATTCACAGGGTCCAGGGAACTACAACTACAATCACAACTACAAAGGCAACGGCTACAGGGGCAACAATCATAGAGGCAACTTCAGAGGCTACAGTAGGGGCGAAGCAAACGCAACTTCCACACATCCACAGCATCAAGATATTTCTAAAGATTTCTCAAATGTCTTTCTAACAGAGGTAAATAAAACAGAAATTAATCAGATTCACAAAAGCTGCACAAATGAAATCGACTGGATCTTGGACAGTGGGTGCACAGATCATATAGTAAATGATGAAAAACTATTCGAGCAAAGTGTAATATTAGAAAAACCTGTAAATGTCAAATTAGCGGATGGAAGAGTTACGAAAGCAACCACAATCGGGAGAATTCGATCAGTCTTTAGAGTCAATAACCAGGAGCATGAAATAATAATGAAAAATGTCTTTTATGTACAAGGAATGAGCCAAAATTTAATGAGTTATGCCAAAGTCACTACTAATAACACCATAATTTCACATGATGACATCTCTAAAATTATTAACAAAAGAAATGAATTAATAGCAGTTGCTACAAAAAGGAATGATATTTATCGAGTAAAGAGTTTCCTCAAAGAATTAGACAGAATCCCAGAAGTTAATAGTAATAAAATTTCAAGCAATGAGAATGACAAAATAACTACAAAAGAGAGATGGCATAGAACCTTGGGTCACGTAAATTTTGATTATCTAAATATTCTAAGTAAAAACGAACTAGTAATCGGTATGCCCAACAATTTGGAAAAAGAGGAAATGAAATGCATCACATGTGTTGAGTCTAAAATGCATAATGTGCCATTTAAAAATGATCGAACGAAAGCCAAAGATATATTAGAAATTATACATAGTGATTTCCATGCGCCGCATGCAACAGTTGGAGTTAATGGAGAAAGATATTTTGTGTCATTTATCGATGAATATAGTAAATTGGCAAAAGTTTTTATTATTAAATCGAAATCTGAAGTCTATGACTGTTTAGTTGAATATGTAAATCTCACAGAAAATCTGACAGGTAAAAAGGTAAAAATTTTGCGCTGTGATAATGGAACTGAATATGCAAATAAAAGAGTTTACGACTTTGCTAAAGGAAAGGGAATTAAAATTGAGCCATGTCCACCTTATGTGCATGAACTCAATGGAGTAGCTGAACGCTTTAATCGAACGATCATGGATTCAGGGAGATGTTTACTGAAAGAAGCAAATGTAGATCGAAAATTTTGGCCTGAAATTATTACAGCTGCGACATATCTTAAGAACAGAACTCTTGCAAACACAACAGTAGTCAAAACTCCTTATGAAATATGTTTCGGGGTAAAACCAGATGGTAAACACTTGCGTATTTATGGCAGTAGAGTTTTTGTTAGAATTCCTGAGACATTAAGACGTTCCAAATGGGACGACAAGGCAAAAATGGGTGTTCTGCTAGGATACACAGAAGTCGGGTACAGGGTCTTAGTTAACAATAAAGTAATGACTGTAAGACATGTTGATATCATTGATAGGAGTGTAAAATGTGTAGGATTCAGAGCTGATGAGAAAGACAGTGTAAGATTGGAGGAGGACTTACCTACTAGAACTATCAAAACTAAAGATGAAACTCTAAATGAATACTGTATGGATGATAGCAAAGTTGAGTCTGAGTATGATTCAGCGGAATCACTAAACGAATATCAAAATAAGACTCCACTGACACCCTTAAGAAGATCGTCAAGAGAACGAAAACCAAATCCAAAATATAATGATGAAAATTTCCTGAACTATTACGTTTTCATTAATTGTTGCGACGTAAACACTCCAAGTAATTTCCAAGAAGCGATTGAGAGTGATGAGAATGAGAAATGGTCACAGGCAATGAAAAAAGAACTTCAGAGCATTGAATTAAATAACACGTGGAGCTTACTAAACAAACCTAAAGCAAAAAGGATCATTGATGTTATGTGGTTGTACAGGAAAAAAACACATGAGTTATATAAAGCAAGACTAGTTGCTAAAGGGTTTCAGCAAACTAATCAAATCGATAATACTTACTCTCCAGTTGCAAAAATGGAATCACTAAAAATTTTATTGTCATATTGTTGCCAAGAATCTTTATATATTGAACAGATGGATGTTGAAACGGCGTTTTTAAACGGTCAAATAGTATAAGAAGTTTATGTCAATCAGCCACAAGGTTTTAATGACGGTACAAATAGAGTATACAAACTACACAAATCATTGTATGGTTTAAAGGAGAGCCCTAGAAATTGGTATGAGTGCTTCCATGAATTTATTGTAGAGTTGAAATTCCGAAGAAGCAAATACGACTACTGTTTATATGTAAATGATGATGGACCAGACTCTGTCTACATCATAATGTTTGTTGATGACGTACTAATTTGTTGCAAAGATGCAAATAAGATCAGTGAAGTTAAATTAAAATTGTCAAAACGTTTCAAGATGAAGGATATGGGAAAAGTCAGTAGTTACATAGGTATTGATATTCACTATGAAGTTGACAGAAAAATAATGACCTTAAGTCAAGAAAAATATATTAAATCACTTGCAAAGAAGTATTCATTAGAAAATGCAAAACTCTACAAGACTCCGATGGAAATAAATCTTAAACTAGAACCTGCTGAACAAACGGTCGAACAAGTGAAATATCGCAACTTGATTGGAGAATTACTTTATATAAGTACAGGGACTAGACCAGATGTAGCTTTCAGTGTGAATTACCTAAGTCGTTTCCAAGGATGTTATGGTCAAACACATTTTAATTATGCTCTGAGAATCTTAAAATATCTGTATCTCACAAAAGATCTAAAATTAACTTACACAAAATCAAAAGGTAGAGAAGTGTTAGATTGTCTAGTAGACTCTGATTGGGCAGGCGACATAATTGACCGTAAATCCACGACGGGATATGTTATAAGACTATTTAACAATGTTATCTTTTGGAAATCCAGGAAACAAAAATCAGTAACGAAGTCTTCGACTGCTGCTGAATATGTAGCTCTCTCCGATGCTTTAACAGAAGTAACTTTTATTCGAGGTTTGTTGGAAGATGTTTTCAAAATTGTGTTTGATAAACCAGTTAGAATGTATGAGGACAACTCAGGAGCAGTAACTATTGGTAAGAATGGAAATTTGTCTATAGGAGCTAAGCACATTGAAGTGCAATATCATTATGTACACCAAAGTTATCAAGAAGGTAAAATTGACATTGTAAAGATCGACACAGAACATAACATCGCAGATCTACTTACGAAATCATTGGGAAAAACACAATTCCGTAAGTTGCGAACTTTGTTGAAACTAACATAAATGTATGAGATGATAAACGGTGATAAAATTCAAATGTGAAGAGGCGTATTAAAATATGTATAGTGTGGGTCACATTAGAATTTGTATCGCGTGTGCTGCCGTCTGATGGGATGTTTTGAGGAGAGCGTGTGGTGAGACGAGCGCAGTGGAGAGCGAGTCGTATGGAAGATAGACTCTAAGCATTTTTGTACTTGCGAACATTAAATAAACATTTCTATTGATTGTTCTATCATTGCGACCAGCTTTTATAACGATATCGCAAGGCTTTACTATATCTATAGATATCGCGTACGTTGCCAGCTACTTTGACGTCACATTTATGCTGTGTGAGTGCGCAGAATGACAACATTGGATATTTCAAAGCCCGAAAATGATGGAAAGACGCGTGAAAGTCTTTTCGCCAGTTGCTCTGTCTCTTTCCCTCGCTACCTCTCTTTCTCTCGTCCTTACTCGCTCCAGCAAGGAAGATAAGCGAATGATAAATGCTAAATAATGATAAGTGATGATTAATTAATTTATAAATAATAATTAATTATCATTTGTTAGATGATTATTGAGATTCGCACGAATAAATTTTCAATAACCATTTTTTTTAAATCATTAAATTTCATTTGATACGAAAATTAAAGTATTTTTTGATGAATAAATAAGTCCAATTATGAAGTTTTTTTGTGCAAATATTTCATACTATTAAACCAATTTCATTTTTTTGAGAAATGTTCGTCTGATTGTACTCGACATAGATCATTTTATCTTATAGAGCATTATTTTATAGAGCAGTTTTGGTAAAAAACAGAAAAATTGAAATATCTTGGCAAATTGGAACTAACCGGTATATATATTTTGATTGCTCCTTATAGCTGACATCAACACAAATACGTTAAAAGGGGAAAGAATCATATCGGTTGGATAGTTTTTGAGATATTCTAGAAATTAGATCTTGAAACGAATGAGAATTTCTCAAAAATGGCTGGATTCATTGGGCTGAAATTTGGCATACAGTCGTCCTTCATAACTATCATTTGACGAAATGACGAATTTTTCTGAATTTTTTGAGCCGGATTTTGACCACCAGATGGACAACCGCACATACACACGGGGTGATCAAACTTCTTATTTTTACGTTACAAACCGTTTTACATCGTTTCGAAGCGAAATTAAGAAATGGAAAAATAGATCGATTACAATGCTTCCATTCGGAACCAAAAAGGATTTAAATTGGCCCACTTCTTTTCAAGATATAAAATATATATCTTTTTATAGATATAACAAATCGAATATCTCCGGAACTACCGGGCTGATTGAGCCCAAATGAAATTAGAACCGTCGGTGTCAAAGAATGAAAATGTTTCCGAAATTTCAAGTTGATATGTCCATTTTTGCGGAGGCTGAAGCGCGTACAACAATGTTTTGGAAAAAAACAGAAATGCGGAAATATCTTGAAAACTTTGTACCGACGGCTGTATTGATTTTCATTGATCTAGACAGAGGCCATCGAGACGAACATTTTGAAAGAAAAAATAGTTCAATCGGCTAACTAGTTTTCCAAATATTTACAAAAAACGTTTAAAAAGGAATAGGCTTTTTCTCCGGAACTATTGGACTGATCGAGCCGATGCTACGGGCAGAGTTAGTCCAAAGTAGGATCTATAATTTGACAAAATTTCATATTTTTTTGAATTTTTTTTTTCCTTTTATTGTTGTATTTTCTAAAATTTAATTTCCAAAAATCGGCGAAAGGGGGAGGGGGGCATACAGACATGATCGCGAAACTTCGTATTTTTACGTTTCAGACCATTCTGCATCATTTTCAATGAAAATTACAAAAAGTGAAAATTTAACTATTCCAAAGCTTCCATTCGGAAGCAAAAGACATTCCATTTTTTAAGCAGAGGTTTCCTGAAATGACACACTGAAATGGAAGAAAAATTAGCAGGATCGGAGATCATTAGGTAGAAAAATTAATGAATTTACTAAATACATCGTTAGGTTACAATGTTTTTGGATTCGTAAAGAAAAGGCACTGTCGATAGAGACTGTATATGGCAATTCCCATACGCCCAAGGTAACGTTTACCATATGTTCAAGCCCTTTCTTGCCATACACACATGGAAAAAGCCATACACGTATGGCAAAAGCCATACGCACACGGCCATACGCACATGGCCTTTGCCATGCGTGTACAGCTTTTGCCATGCGTGCATGGCTTTTACCATACGTGTATGGCTTTTGCCATTCGTGTACGGCTTTTGCCATTCGTGTACGGCTTTTGCCATACGTGTATGGCAAGAAAGGGCTTAAACATATGGTAAACGTTACCTTGGGCGTATGGCAATTGCCATATACAGTGTCTGTAGAAACTGCCTTTTTTTTTACGAATCGAAAAAAATTGTAACCTAAAGATGTATTTAGTAAATTAATTAATTTTTCTACATAATGATCTCCGCTCCTGCTAATTTTTCTTCCATTTCAGTGTGTCATTTCAGGAAGCCTCTGCTTAAAAAATGGAATGTCTTTTTGCTTCCGAATGGAAGCTTTATAATCGTTAAATTTGGAGTTTTTGTAATTTTCATTGAAAATGATGCAGAATGGTCTGAAACGTAAAAATACGAAGTTTAGCGATCATGTCTGTATGCCCTCCCCCCTTTCGCCGATTTTTGGAAATTAAACTTTAGAAAATACAACAAGAAGAGAAAAAAAAAATTCAAAAAAATATGCAATTTTGTAAAATTATAGATCCCACTTAGGACTAACTCTGGCCGTAGAATCGGCTCGATCAGTCCACTAGTTCCGGAGAAAAAGCCTTTTCTTTTTTAAAAGTTTTTTGTAAAGATTTGGAAAACTAGTTAGCCGATTGGACTATTTTTTCTTTTAAAATGTCCGTCTCGATGGCCCCTGTCCAGATCAGGCATGGGCAAAATGCGCTCAATCGGCTCACCTAGCTCCCAACCTCAATTAGGCCAATGACTATAAAATAAGGGGTCCTATTGTACCGTGCAGGTAGTTGGAGGGGCAAGACCACGATGCTTGGGTCAGAGTGGGGGAATCGTTACGTCAGTCAACGCGCAAAAATTTGAATTTTTGAACGAAAAATATCAATATTTTTCTTGCTGCATTTTGCATTGTTAAAAAATATCAATTAATCAATTTTCCCTCGATCAACTTCCGCATAAAATTCCATTGAATAAATTACTCTGAATTGAATATTTCGGTAGCAAATTAATATTAAAAAATGTTAAAAAGATTTTTAAATTTTTGTTAATACAAAATTTTGTTAATACAAGATTTGTTCCAATATGAATATTGAAAGAATAAATAGATTCATACCAAAAATAGAGTTAAAAGAATCCGTTCATACAAATTATTTGAGAGAAATTTCCTTGCAGAACTTTCATGGTAAAAACATTTAGTTGTCTTCTTTGGCTCATATATCGGCAAAAAATAAGAAAAATAGATTAAAATGTAATGAAACATCCCATTCGTTTCAAACCCAGAGCTTTCTGTGGGACATTTCTATAAAAAAAACATTCAACTCCATTTTTGTTATGAATCTATTTATTCTTTCAATATTCATATTGGAAGAAATCTTGTATTAACAAAATTTTGTATTAACAAAAATTAAAAAATCTTTTCAACATTTTCTTACAATCACAAACTTGTATAGATTCCATAGAAATCTAATACAGTTCCAATAGAATGGATTTTGATTGAATTTTAAAGAACTGACATCTCATTTTTTTCCAATTTTTACGAAAATAATTATCCTAATATATAAAGGGAAGCATCGAGAATCTCGAATTGCACTCGAATGCCATCTCGAATGACAATCGATTCTTCAAAAGTCGAAACTCGAAATTAATCAAAAATAATTCGAATAGTCACCGCATAGCGGCGCTATTATTCCCTTTTATTAAAATCGATTCTTCAAAAACCGAAACTCGAAAACAATTGGAACCGTCGCCACATAGTGGCGTTATTATTCTCTTTTAAAATAAAGAAAAAAAATTGCTAGAAATTTTTCAATTAACACATTATTGAAAAAATACCACAAAGGAAAAACGAGTAAGAGGGATTCATTTCCAAAATTAAAATTTTTTTTCGAAGAAAAATTGAGGAATAAAAATTTCTCGAATTTTTTTATCAGGAAAAAAACTCCCATCATCTTTGAACTTAAAATTTGAATAAGTCGTTAGAATTATACCCGCCAAAAATGAGAAGCTAACATGCGTTATGAACACAGCAATGTCGTTTTCATGAATGATAGTGTTGTCATTTCCGGAAGTCAAGTATTGATCTTTCCGTGTGAATCTCCTAACGAGAGAACGTGCAGAAATTTCAGTGATAAAAATCATCCGCTATGGCTGCTGAAGAAAATGACCATCCCTTATCAACAAATGAGGAGATTGACGAGATTGAGTTCGGAGATAATATGGTGTAAGTAATTTTTTCGATTTATTCCGTCAACTTCAGCTAATTAATAATAATTCAGGTTATAAGGTAACACTTTGGCAAACCACGAGGTGAAATAAAATAAAGGTGGTATATATTTTTCAATTTGTTTCCGAATGACAAACATGTAAATTTAGAAAATTCTGGAAAATAATTTTTAAGCTAAAGTACTGCAATTATTTAATTATTTTATTACAGTGATATTACTGGGGCAATAATACGTGACGACCCTAATAGAGGAAGAGCAAATGCTGTTCGAGCCTCCAATCAGCCTTATCGAGTAATTCTCTCGAACATGAATGGGCGGAATATCAGAATCCTCTTCTGGGGAAAAAGGATTGCTGAGTTTCAAAGACGACTGATTGGTCAGGTATGTCTAGGACATTAATTCAGCTATTTTATTCATTCAGCACATCATTACCCATCACTTCACGATTTGTTGAGAAAAAAAATCCTCTTTTTCTATTTTTAATATATATTGCTATTCAAAAAAACATTACAAAAATTTAATACTATCTATCTTGATCACAGATTGTTAGAATCATTAGAGGAAAAGCAAATGAATCTAATCCACAATACAGAAGAAGAGAAGATAACCTGACAGCTTTTGAAATTTATATTCAACCTCACACGATAGTCTCCATCCTAAAGCCGATTCCTCAGAGTATTCCGCAGTCGATTGACTACAATGTTATTACTTTCGAACAAGCAGGACACTTCACTGGTCATGTGAGCCTCACGGGATATATTAAATTGCCCATTGAGAGAGTCACCACGAATAATTCCACTTATGGAGCTGGTATTATAACTGACGCTGCACGTTATCGATTATCAGTTTTTGTAACTGATTTTGACAAGAACGCCAGTCCCGAAATTGGTTCACATGTCACGATAACTGGAAATCTACGACGTAATGAAAATCAAGTCTTGGTCCTGCAGATTCCAAATATGACTCATATAACCGTCATTAATGATGTGCTCCTGACTGAACAGCAGATTAGAGCAGGATTTAGAGTTCCTGGCAGAAACAGACAAACTCCCGATGTTCCTAATATGCAACAGCGCCGGTCATTGGAAGAATCTAACAATGAAACAAATGCACCTCAGCCCTTAACTCAAAGGCCTCGCATGGAACTCCAAGGTGCAGATGCAGAGTTTCAGCCATCAAGAAATGGAATAAGTCAGGGCGGGATGGCGATTGTTGAGGTGGAGGAGGCACCAATTGACAGCGTCCAGGTCGGTGCTGTGATCGGTGAAATTGAAGAGGAAGCAGCTGACAGGATTCAAGTCAGGGCTGTGATTCATAACGAGAGGAATGGGAGGGTGTTTTGAAAGATTTTTTTTTATATCATATGTAGAAGTTCTCCAGTTTTTCTCCAGTTTTTTCTTTGCAAGTTAAATAATTATATTTATTGTTGTTATTAATAAGAAGCCTCGAGTCATTATGATAAAAAAAAACAGTCTGGTTTCAGGGATTAAAAAAGACTGAAAATAGTCTTAAATTAAACATAAGATTGATGAACACTTTTACGCATAAAAAAGTTATGGTATTATTAATGAAAAGATTTCAGTCGCTATATAATGTGCAGTTTTTCTCTTGGTAAAAAAAAGACTGAAAATGTAGTTGTAAAACCACGAGACTCTGAAAAAAATGATTCCATATATAATGTAGAAGATAACATCCAGGAAATTAAAAATCAGAACTATTTCAAGGATGTATTTTCTTAAAAAAAAAATGGAAAAAAGGACTGATTGAAAATTTTTTCAATTATAAATCAAAAAAATACAAAAATTAAATTATTTTACGTTTGATTTTTAACAATAGATAAAGCAGAATTTAATTGTTCAGTACTTTTAGATGTAAGTTGTTCTTTTTCTTGAAACATGTTTGTTGAATGAATGACAAAAAATAAGAACGATATTATTAATATTATAATCCACGATAATACGATTTTGTGTCATTCAAAAATCCGAGATGATGTCTCCGATGTATCTAATGGAAACGATTGTTAGATTTTCTCGCTTTTGGGAATTTTGATGTTCACAAGTTTGAAATTTGATTTTACTCATGAATGAATACTATTATGTTTTGAAGTTAGGTCGAAAATTACAAGTTTTTGGTATTCGATTGGTATTCGAGAAACACATTCTCGCAATTTACGTAATGTTGACTTATTTATGTCAGTCTTTAAATAATAAAATATTTTTGTATTCGAAATTGTAATCAAGTTCTTTACTCTCCCAAAACCGCATTAATCATTCCAAAAAAGATTGCAAATGTGTAAGAATTTACGTAATTTCATTATCGGCTCATTTTTTAAGGCTCATTTAGTGTAAAAGAAAAACATTAGAATAAAATAGTTATTCAACACTCAGAGAGTTATAATGCTCGGCACTCAACTTCATAGTTTTGACGAATATATGATCTCCATTGAATCGATGATCTTTGGGAGACTATCAACTGAATTGAACTCAAGCAATCGACAGTCATGAATCAATCAGCTAGCTCCTCAATGAATATTTTTTCAAAACTAAGGTAAAAGGGAGGATTAGAAATCACATCTCCATTATCCTGTGTCTGGAAAAAGAGAGAGGTACCACTTATGATGCCCTCTCTCGGTTAAGCTGGTATAACAGAAAATCGCGCCAGCGTACGTTTTGATATCCGTCTTATCTTTGGCGCCAATTATGATGGTATCATAACCTTAAAAGAACTGCCGAAACACGCAAATGTCTCTCATTTAGCAAAGTGCATAATTTTCGCGTTAAAAGTAAAGGTATGTAAATCAACTCGAAACGATGTTGATGCATTTACAACTATTGCAAACCACAATGAAATTTTCAAGAGGATGATAATTAATATTTTTATTAATTATATTAATAATTATATTATGCTTTCGAACTTTAACCTCCAAATATTAATTATCATCCTCTTGAAAATTTCATTGTGGTTTGCAATTGAAAAGTAATTATTGTGGTGCAAGAGTTCACGGAAACAGTAACTATCAACTTAATCATTCTATGAAAAATTATGGTGATTTATAAAATTCCTAAAAATGAAAATTTATTCTTCTTTTTAACTGAAAATTAATAAATGTGGTTGAGGTTTCAAGCAAATTTGGAACTCTATGGTCTTCTTACTGCTAAATTCTCTTCAGTGTCATTTTCCGGAGAATCAAGATATTTTTTTCAATAGTTAAGGTGGTTCTTACTGTCATACCCCAACATCAGTAAATATGCGCATGAACTAACTCATTTAATCATTGAATATTGGCAGCATTCTGTCCTGTCAGTCAGCAACTAGACGCCACTGCGCTATTCCGTAGAGGGGAAGGATACACTAGGTATTACTTAATTCGTATTATCTACAAGTCATCAAAATGACATGAATATTCGAACAGTATTGTAATCTACAATTATTTTCATTTCAGATACAACCCTCGTCGACGCTCATCATTAAGAGGGAGTGAACGGTTGGATATTACTCCAAGGAAGATCATATTGAGAAATTACATTGCCCTCGACAGGATTCTAAAGGCTTCAATCAGATTAATTAGATTAACCAAACTTATCAGATTAACCAGATTAACCAGATTAACCAGACTTACCAGATTAACTAGATTCATAGATCATCTAGGTCCGATTAATTAATCATAATCATTTCAATTGAATCTAAGTGAAAGATATAACTGATGTAATTATAAAATACGAAAAAACGAAAAAACCTTTCAGTCTCCATTAAAATTTTCTGTCCTTTTGAATAATAGTAATCGAAATAGTAATAAAGGAAAAACATGAAATAAAAAACTAAATTTCAACTGTATTTTTTTTTGCCATTACTTGATATAATCAAAAAAGTTTATTACAGAACATTCTCATTGCGACATCTTTTACTGTACTCATTCAACATGTCGAAACGGTCAGCGAATTCTGCATCTAATGTCAGCCAGAAAAGTAGATACAGATTTGTGCATGATATTGCATCTACGGGTACGAATGGCAATCGGTCTCATCCAATCTCAAATTTCAACGAAAGTTTACAGCAACTCCCATCAACTTCCACCGTTCCTCTCTTGACTACTACCGAACAAGGTGGAATTGTTAATACATCCATCTGCTCAAACCAAATATTATTAACACGACCAGCTAATGAACACTCAATATCAAATTCCACAATTACCGATAACAATAATCATTGTCGTCGTCGCGATTCAAAAACACAGAATATTGAATCATATTCGAGAGCTGAATGTCTTATTTCTCAAGTGCCCAAAGAATCTGATAAGTTGTTTTCAACCTCTACCAATTTCCAAAATAATTCAATGCTTCGATTTGATGATTTGTTGAGCAATTTCGAACAGCCTTCACGAATCATTCAAACCCCACACTCGATTCCGAAGGCCAATAAAAAGAAAATGACTATTAAAATTGTTTCTAATCAACCTCACAATGATAATTCACAATTCCGTGTGTCTCCATTGACAAATTTATCTCGAATTCCTCCAATACAAAGCAATAAACAATTCAAATACATTCATAATCTGACAAACTCTTCTTCAGCTTCGAATAATTCCCCAACGAACTCAATTCAAAATTCTGATAAAATAACTAATAACAATTCACAGAGTAATGGTTCTCGGAATCGGGATAAACTTCGATATTCCCATGAAATTATGTCCAATAACGATTCACGAAAATGCGAGAATCGACAAGATCATCATATCGCTCATAATGATGAATTAACAGCAAACGCTATTGATATTCCACTCCATCATTTGGGCCCTATGAATATACAATGTACATGTTGTGGTGCACGACACTTTCAAGGAGAAAAAGTGGCTAGCAAAACTACTTTTAATGATTGCTGTAGTCATGGTAAAGTGAAACTTGAGCCTTTGCCAGAACCACCGCCGATTTTGAAGCAATTATTCCATGGTGAGCATGAAAAATCGAATCATTTCTTCCAACGAATTCGTCACTATAATAATTCATTTTCCTTTGCATCATTCAATGCTAATTTAGTTCAATTCAATAATAGCCGTCGTGGTCCTTACTGTTTCAAGATTCAAGGGCAAATATATTATCAAATCAATACATCGCTATATCCAGCTAATGATGAATTACCAAGCTACGGACAATTGTTCATTGTTGATCCCAATGAAGCTACAGAATTTCGAATGGATTCTAATTCTCATTTGAATAGAGAAATTGTGCAAAGTATTGATAACGCAATGCGTCAACATAATAGTTTTGCACAGGCATATTACATGATGAAGGAAGAATTAGATTTGATGAAGATGCAAAATAATGGCCAAGAACCAGAACTGCAGCTTTTATTTACTTTGAAAAAAGGCCTCGACAAACGACGCTTCAATTTTCAAAGAACAAATGAAGTGGCAGCAGTTTTTTCGACTACCGCAGATGGCGATATTCCCGAATCATACGTGACAATTCGTTCTAAACATACCAAAGAATTGCAGTACGTGAGTACATTGGATCCAAATATTGAGCCTTGGACTTATCCATTGTTTTATCCATATGGGTCGAAAGGTTGGCATATGGAAATCCCACAAAACAGTCCCAGTCGTCGAGTTAGTCGAAATGCATATTTTAAATATCGAGCAGCCATTCGAGATGGACCAAATTATTTTCTCATGGGACGTCGATTATTTCAGCAATGGGTTGTAGACTGTTACGTGAAAATCGAAAAAGACAAGATGGATTATTTACGTAGTATCCAAAAGTAACTCAGAGTTGATTCATATGAGGGTTTGATGGAATATTTGAAAAACCGAGCGAATGGATCAAATGCAAGAATAGGAAAGATCTATATTCTTCCCTCATCACATATAGGATCACCACGTTACATGTTACAAATATATCAAGATGCGATGACAATAGTTCGAACATATGGTAAGCCTGATTTATTCATTACAATGACATGTAATCCGAAATGGACTGAGATTACGGACAATCTTGATGCTGGACAAACTGCAGCTGATCGACCGGATTTAGTCGCTCGTGTTTTTCAATTGAAAAAAGATGAACTCTTGAAAATGATCAAAGTGAAAAAGTTATTTGGTGATGTACAAGCCTATGTTTATGTAATTGAATACCAAAAGCGGGGTCTACGTCACGTCCATCTTCTATTGACCTTGAAACCGACTTCAAAAATAACTACTCCTGAAATTGTAGATAAATACATTTCTGCAGAAATTTCAAATCCAGTGGTAAATCCTCGATTACATGAAATTATAAAAACCAACATGATTCACGGCCCATGCGGAGATTGGTGCTTAGATGAAAAGGAAAAGTGTTCTAAGAAATATCCCAAAGCATTCTGTGATCAAACTACCATGGATGAAGATGGTTATCCTCATTATAAGCGTCAAAACACCGGATGTTATGCTCGTTCTGATGGTTTCACTTTCGATAATCGGCATGTAGTTCCACATAATAAACAATTGTTATCAACTTTCAGCTGTCATATAAACGTAGAAGTAGTGTCAAGCGTTAGAGCAGTGAAATACCTATACAAGTATATCTTCAAAGGACACGATGCTGCGGCCGTTGTGATTCAAGGTTCTGAATCAAGTCAACAGGTAATCGATCACGATGAAATCAGCAACTATATTGAAACTCGCTATGTTAGTCCTCCTGAAGCATGCGCACGAATTTTCAACTATGAAATGCATGGTAGGAGTCATTCGATCACGCGATTGCCAGTACATTTTCCGAATCAGCAAACAGTTATGATTGATGATCTACATGATGAGAATGCTGTTCAAGCTGCATTGAGAAAGGAAACGATGCTAACCGCATATTTTGCTTTAAATACACAAGATCCTGAGGCTCGACATTTCACGTATGTAGAGATCCCTTCTCATTATACATTTAAAAAAGTTAATGGTATCTCTACGTGGTGCGATCGCAGAGGAAGATTCAATGTTATCGGTCGTATGCACTCAATCAGTCCAACATTAACCGAGTTATTTCATCTCAGATTATTATTGTTGACTGTCAGAGGTGCACAGAGTTATGAAGATTTGAAAACTGTAAACGGGATAACCCATGAAACTTTCGTCGGCGCATGTTTAGCATTAGGATTAATTGAAGACGACGATGAATGGAACAAAGCTATGCAAGAAGCTGAAATTTGGATGATGCCTGACCAATTAAGACACTTATTTGCTCGCATATTAATTTACTGCAAGCCGATCAAACCTGAAGAATTGTGGGAGAAGTTCCAGGATGCACTGTCTCAAGATCATTCACAAACCATGGCTTCATCTCAAGCTCGGAGGAAAGCATATATCCGAATAAATACTTTACTCATTCAGGAAAAATCAAGTCTTTCAAAATTCCCGTCCATGCCCCAGATCACAGAAGAGGAAAGTACTGAAGACGACATGTTACCCGCTGAGCACCTGGCAATCGGTACGACTCAATATCAAAAGCTCAATGAAAAACAACGAGAAATTGTTGATAAAATTTTACAGATCATTTCAGACGGAAAATCGAATGATGAATTGCAATGCTTTTTTGTCGATGGGCCCGGTGGGTCAGGCAAAATCTTCCTTTACACAACTCTGTATCATTTATTGCGCAGTAAGGACAAAACAATTTGTACGATGGCATTTACTGGGATTGCAGCAACTTTACTTCCCCATGGAAAAACCGTCCATAGGACATTTAAGTTACCACTGGCACTCTACACTGAGTCATCCTCGACTATTAAAACACAGTCAAATGAGGCAGAATATCTTAGGAGTGTCGACTTATTTATCTGGGATGAAGCACCAATGGCACCGCGACATGCATTAGAACTAATAAACGTGATTTTAAAAGATGTAACAAATAGCAGCAAACCGTTTGGTGGAAAACTTATATTATTAGGCGGAGACTTTCGACAATTATTGCCAGTGAAAAAGAATGCTATACGTTGTGAATTGGTTGATTTATCGATCAAAAACAGCCATCTGTGGCCCTTATTCTCACAATTTTCTCTCACACAAAATATGCGCACACGGCTAGACGAAATCGACTTCACAAAGTTTATACTCTCTGTTGGTGATGGAAGCATTAATATCAATGATTCTGATATTTGCTTACCAGACTGTTGCATAGCATCTTCAAATACTGACATTGCTGAAGATATGTACGGACAAGTTATGAGAGATCGGCAATACGAAAAATTGGTTTCATGGACAATATTATCAGCGAGAAATGTTGATGTAAGTGACATCAACAAACGTGTTTTTGAATTATTAGACAAATCAACTGAGAAGATATATACCAGTATCAACACTGTTGAAAACTGTGATAATGGTGATATAGGTGAAGTACTTTTGCCAGAATATCTGGAATCATTGGAACCTTCAGGTTTACCTCCCCATGAGTTACGGTTGAGAACTAATGCCATCATTATGCTTATTAGAAATCTTTCTATTAATGAAGGCCTGTGTAATGGAACAAGGTTGCAAATATTGCAACTATCAAATCATCTATTGAAATGTAAAATTTTAACCGGTGATAAATCAGGAAATATAGTTTTTATCAATCGTATCACTCTCTATAGCGAGAATGATTATCCATTCACATTTGGGCGCAGACAATTCCCGATCAAACTGGCATTTGCTATGACGATAAACAAATCGCAAGGGCAAACATTCGAAAAGGTTTCCATAGATTTGAGACGAGATGTATTCAATCATGGTCAACTGTATGTTGCACTATCGCGGGTCCGATCTTGGGATTCATTGAAAGTATACTTAGGAAGTCAACGACAGTCAAACTTGGTTAAAAATTTCGTGTACAAAGAGTTATTCAATAGTCTGAAGTATTGAAATTTTTTTTGTTTAATTCAGATTCCATTCAGAGATACAGTTTTAACGAACCATGGTTAACCCGTATGGGTTTTCATTACGCATGTACAATACTGAACGGCACGAAATTATATATCGACTTAATATATAATTACACTTAACAGAATATTTATTTCACAAAACACGAAGAGTCATAACAAATATAATGAAGAGTATGATTGGAACAATATAATTGGTAATGAATCTGAATGATAATCATAAATGTTATCACTCATGTTATTACTATGCAATGCATGAAGGAATAATTATATTAGATCTGAGTTAAGCTTCTCCACGTTTAAATCATCTTGAAATGATGAATAATCGTAAATATTGGAAGCATCGGCAGCATGGAAAGCATTAACGCCGCAGCCGCTTGCGGCTAAAAACGGGATATCTTTTAATTTTTTTTTAGGAAATCATTGACTGATAAATTTTGAAATTGAACAAGTGACACATTAATCTTAACATTCATCACCGTGAGAACATTGACGAGTAATCAATTGTAAAAAAAAAGGAAGGAAATAAAGATAATGAAGTAGAAAAAGCTTAATAAGCAGGCATCAACGTCCCGGCCGCGGAGCGGCCGGGGCGGCGCTAATTCAATATTAAGGTAACGAAGAAATAATCAATTTCTGGCACCAAGATGTTTGAACCATTACCCCCGATACCCCCGATTATAATTTTGAATTATATTTTTGAATTATTCAATCATAAGTTCTGCTCATTATTATTGTAAAAAAAGAAAAATCCATTAAACAAAAACTAATCACTTCCAAATTCTAATTATGTTCTCCTAAATTCCACCAAGTTACCACCTAAATGTTTACGAAGAAAAAGGTAATTGAAAAATTACGTTTCTTCCAAGTGCACAGTGCCATCCTTTCAGACGTATTAGTAGATAATTCTGTCAGATGGAATAATTATGACAAGCACATTCGCAATACTTCTAATAAGTATTTTTCCACTTTATCAAAAATAAACTAACCAAAAATTACATCTATAGTTCTTCAAAAGTTATCCATTGTTAGAGTATAATATTTTTAATTAATTTAGGCTCGTCACTGAATTATTTTATGATTTAAAAAATGAATACATTTAGAATTGAATTTTTCTCTAATGAATGTTTGTCTCATGGTCGAAAATGCATTGTACAATGTTTTCAAGATTGTTTCATTTCCCATTTCTTAATAATTATTCCAATTGTCTGAAAATATCCGGACAATAGTAGGAAATCTCAGAAAATTGGAATGGACAATTGACATCTCCAATTATACAATTAGCGTAATGATAAGCAATTCTGTATACAACTAACCTCCAGTTACCATGAAGTATGATAACAACACAATAGAGAATACAACCATACCACTGGGTTTTACGAACCATGACGGTCTTTTAAGTTTCAAGTTCGGAACTTCGAGTACAAAGAAGGGAATGCGATAAACGAGATCCATTGTTGCTCAAATTGTTTGAACTATCTTAAATATCAGATAACGCCGCACGATATAACATACGGATCTTGCCCTTTAGTAAAAAAAAAGCATAGACTGGGAAGTGTCATGCCGGTGGGTTAAGGATGCGTTCTCATGTCAACTAACCACGGATTATAAGGGAGATTGCTAACTCCAATGACCACGGTTCAGCCGAAAATTGTCATAGCGGCGGCTATAGTACTAAAACAGACCTCCATGTGTTCAGCAGAAAAGGTACAATAATTAGGAAAACTATCTTCAGAGATTAAGGGGGATATTGCCAGCGCCTGTACAAAACCTTCAGCATGGTTAGAGCCCGTACCTGTAAGTAAAACAGGTCGCGAACCCGAAAGTGTGGATAATTTTCAGAGCCCATGAGCAGAGATAATAGAGGAGATCAGCAGCGCTTATAGCAAAGGTTCAACATGGATATTTCCTTGCGGGGACTGCGGAACTAAAACAGAGGCCGTACCCGTGAATAAGGCAGGCCACGAGGCCGAGAGTGTCGATAACGGCATCCGAGAGGTCGAGATAGAGTGGGGGGAAAGAAGGAGAATAGGAGGCGAAAGTGGGGAATTTTCACGGGCGAAAAATAAGTGGGGAACATCAAAGCGCTGAATAGACTCCGACTAATCCGTCCGCCAATTAAAAATCCATTTCTTTTGTCCTAATGAATATTATGAAATGGAGCAAGCGGTACTCGATGGGAAATTCAATCGTCCATTCACCAACACCCATTTCATCCCTTAATTGCTGTAACAAAAAAATAAATACGTCGATGAAAGTCACCCCGTTGAGGGTAACCCAGCGGTTTTCCAGCGCCGACTGGTCTCCGACTAATCCGTCCGCTAATTAACCATTAATCTCTTCTCCCCTAATTATTATTAAGGGATGAAACAAGCGATACTCGATGGAAAATGAAATCGTCCATCCATTGACACCCATTTCACCCTACAATCTCTGTAAGGAAAATATAAAAACATTGACGACAATGAAAGCGCTCTGGTAAACCGAATGGTGGGTTTGTTTACTCTCTCTTTCCCTTTCATATGTTCTCAACAAACACATACTCCATTCCGAGAATTGACGGGTGGAGTATTGGGAGCGTGTGAGCGCGAGAGAGCGAGGAGATAAATCCTCCACCGCCCCGAACAAAATTTGCGTCCTATTCGGCTTTTCAGAATCGCGACAGATTCTTTAGCACTATATGCTTGACAACGTCTTTTTTCCAGATTAAAACAAAATTCTACTTTTTATTCTCTTGGACTAAATCAATGAATTATGTTTGATGAAAACATTCGTCGCTTATTTTTCCGCGAATTGGAGTATCGAGGAAGCTACGTTCGAAAAAAAAACAAAGCATGTATTGTTTTTGAAGGCTCAGTTAAATTCCGTTCTTGGACAGAACAACATCGTTTAGTCCGACGGGCATTTAAAAAATTAACGCGGATTTTTGGGGTCGTTTTTTTTTAAATGCCGAGGAAAATTTCGTGTTGTGATGTGTGCGTCTTTAGGGGTTGTGAAGTGACATCGTTGGATGGAAACGCACACATCACGACACGAAATTTTCCTCGGCATTTAAAAAAAACAACCGCAAAAATCCGCGTTAATTTTTAAAATGCCCGTCGCATTATCCGTTTATCGCACAATATTTATTCCTCAACAGTATATTTATCGGACTACAGACATGCCTCACTTTTCAAAATTTGAGCAATAAGTTACATCGAGGTTTACGATGTCAATCCTTTCAGGATTGCCAATGATCCTCTATTTTAATTTACATAGGTTTAAAAATATGTATCCATTGATAAAAAAAAAGTGTAGATCATTTATTAATGACACAATTTCGTGAGAGGAGATTATAACGTTTGGATTTTCATATATTGGTAATAGAATTACTATACACTCCTGAGTATTTTATAAAACGGCCCTCATACATGGAAAGATATTTCTATAAGCATAGGCCATCAGCGAAATTCAATTAAGTACTAAGAACATTGGTGATTATCTCCCTTTGCAATTAATTATGAATGGATAATTTCCTAATCGATCCCTTATTCCGATAGAGTGGAGACAATATTCGGTATATTGATGAGGTAATGAATCGATCTTTAACAATGTCTGATGTCAGCGTATTTATCCATTTTGATATACATATTACTAAGTGGCGTACAAATGGTACCAAAAGATTTTTGAACCAAAGTCACTGCAAATAAACGACTTACCACTGAATGTCAGATACGCTATCATAGTGTCTTATAGTGATAAATATTATAATAGTAACTAGCTGTCGAGATAGTTACAATTAAATAGTTGCGCTCTTTGCATTTTTATTTTTGCTCTTTAGGTGGTAGGGACATTTGAGTTTTTTTAAGTTTCATGCATTGGACAGGGGAAAAGTGGCGGTTGCGGGTGTCGCTCTTCTAGCTCCGGAAAGTTGACACTCTGATGAAATAAATTAATTATTACAATAATTTATATCGTTTGCAAATGGTTTGCATGTGAAAGCTAGCTAAAAATTTCTGTTTGCAAGTGCTCCAAAATTTTTTTATGAATTTTTTAAAAAATTATAAAATGTGGTGCTATCTTTCCGAAAGTTGGCACCATATTTTCCGAAAATAAATGATAGACGGTTCGGCAGGGGCTTAATGGATGCGGAATCGTTTGCAAGAGATTGATAGTGAAACTATTAATAGTTTGCATTATTTTTCTTGTCATAAATTAATAATAACAGCTGGCGTTAAAAAGTGACAGGAGTTTCTGGCTTCAACGACGAGGGGGC
>NW_011887935.1:34213-37186 GCF_000806365.1 Fopius arisanus
CCTAGGGCTAGCCATTTTTTCAATCCCCACGTTAGGGTATCCGTATCCTGTGACTCAGTTAAGAAGTCATGAACTGAGATGGTAGTGCCATCAAAATTGATGACAATTGCATATAAAAAAATGTGTCCCGATTTACTCCCATCTGGACGGACGATTTCTTTCACAAGACTGCCAGTACCATCGATAGAAATGGAAGAGTAGTTTCTAGTTACTTTACAATAATGTTTGTAAGCATGAAGCTGTGTAAGCGAACTAAAAGAAATATAAAATTTATCACTTTCTGCTTCATGAATATATGTACCGTACTTTGGTGTATATCGCATGGCTTGTATGGCACTCACAACGTCTTTAGTATGGCCAGGTTGAATTTCATATTTATTATTGCTGTGTTCTTTTACCGCCTGACGCAGGACATCCAAGACAGGAACTTGAGAGGGTACACGACCCCCGATTTTCGTTTGTTTATTTGCGTACTGTTTTTGCCAGTTTCCGCAGCCTTCAAAAAACGCTTCTCTCGCTATCTCTTTACGTCGTTGTCCACGTAGGGGTCTCTTCACATCTGCATGTTTTTCAAACCTGGTGTCTCTAGTTTTTATACGACTTATGAAATCCCTCCCTTCCTCTGGCTCTTTGTCCACGTAACAAATAAGCAAATTGGTACATTTTTTGCTTTTGCAGTGTCCATACACCACCATAAAAGGAGAATTTCCTTTCACTTTGGAAATTCGGTGTTTGTCGAATATGAAAGCACAAGGGGTATCGGTTTGACGTTGTATCGCGAGGTAGATGACATCAGTCCAAGTCTCTGGATCTAAAGTAGGATAGGATAGCCCATCGTCACTCATAGTATCAGGTCCTCTCATCTGTAACCATTCCTGATAAGTAATACGAATATCAAATTCCTCCAGGCCAGCTGGTTCTTCATCTAATTTAAAGGACTCGTCACTTGCTCCTAGCCCTGATTCATTCAATGTGGAGTCATTCAAATCTTTCTCGATATCAGGTGGAAGTTTGAAACCATGATTATGACAGGCAGTGGAAAGGATTTTTCGACGATCCTGTATAACGCTGATGTATGTGTTTTGGAATGTCCACCTGCCACCCAAATCTGCACTCATATCTTTCCATATTTGTGAGGAATATGCTGGGAATGGCCGTTCTTTGAAACGACTTATATATTTTTCGATTACTGCAATGGCTTCATCGCGAGAAACAAGGGCCTTCCGTGGCATGACTCTGAGTAGCCTAAAAAAAATCATAAAAAATTGTATTTTTTAACCAATAATACCAAACATTGGGATTGCGAATTTCAACTCACTATTTTTTTTCCCCCCTGCTGCCAATTGTGACTCAGAAATGGGTTATAAATTGATATTTACTACACGTGTTCTGATACTTTAACTCGATACAACCATTTTCATTCATTCTGTCGATTTTCTATTGTTTTACTATTAATATACCGACAAGTGTAGGCAACTTGCATAATTTCTCTATCGACTTCGAACGATAAGGAAGAAATTGGCTGTGAGCAGTTAGATGATATCAGCGAATGGATTTCCGCAATAAAGCAATACATCCATATTGATGTACGGTCAATGAATTCGAAAATTTTACCTCGTAGAGTATTGCATTTTCGCTATTTTCGAACTCTGCATGGGCAAGAAGTATGATACCAAGATGCCACTGAACACGAGCTTTTCGACTCGAACGTTCCATCGAGAACAGTTCGGAGAATGTTGTTCAATATTTGCAGAGTCTGTTGGATCAGTAGAAGGAATAAAATTCCTGCGGAGCCAAATAGGGACTCGTCAATTTCTTGACAAGGCTGCATTGTACAGGAGACGAATCTGACCTATTTAATAGGAATATCTTATTGCTCATCAAGGTCAGCTAGAAGTTCGATACGTCTCACGAAGGTGTAGTGAGAGTACGAACACCAGGTCGTATCTCAAAACCTTCCCATCGCTTAGCTTCATGATCTTCTCCATCATATTGAAGTCGCTTGTGTCTATTGCAAGCGTCCGTCCTTCCCCGTCTCTTCTAAAAAACATGTGGAAAAATATGTTGGTTAGATTGGAATTCGAAGAGGAATTACTTACGGAAATATTTTACTGAATATCATATACACAAATACTACAAAAATACCACATTTTTTATTGGCAACATTTTAATATTTTCCCTCTCGATAATATCCAGATAACCAAAAATATAGTTAATAATGAAAGTTGTCTAATGAAAAAAAAACTCACCTTCTAATCATTATGTAGATGATAGCAGTGAATAAAACTAGCGTTAAATTCCAAAAGACACTTGTTCTTGTCAATTTAAAAAATAATGCACATTTTTAGGGTACTTCAACACGAGGCGATGTATCTCTACTGAACACAGCACATTTTGCTTTTATTGATCCGAAAAAAGTCAAGTAACTATTACACGAAATCGGCCGTAGAAATGATAATAGTTTGCACTTTTTCCACTCGATTAGTAATAATAATAATAAAACATTCAATTAAATTTACTTTTATTTCAAGCGAGGTAATTTTGGAGCATTCTGCATTCTACTCCAAAATTACCTCGCTTCTATTGAAGCACGTCAGCTGCTCGTTACGTGTTCAATATGGTGGTATCTACCAGTACCCCCCACTTCGCGGCTTCCGGTGATTTTATATTTTCTCAAAATTATTCTACCTGAAGTAACATTCTAAAATAAAATAACACTATCAATCACTTACAAACGATTCCGCATCAATTAAGCCCCTGCCGAACCGTCTATCATTTATTTTCGGAAAATATGGTGCCAACTTTCGGAAAGATAGCACCACATTTTATAATTTTTTAAAAAATTCATAAAAAAATTTTGGAGCACTTGCAAACAGAAATTTTTAGCTAGCTTTCACTTGCAAACAATTTGCAAACGATATAAATTATTGTAATAATTAATTTATTTCATCAGAGTGTCAACTTTCCGGAGCT
>NW_011887935.1:38111-57609 GCF_000806365.1 Fopius arisanus
ATTTTTCAAATGGATTTAACTCATTAACAATCAATGTACAAACGACGAAAACATGAAATTCGTAATGTACAAACGATTTCCTTCGGAAAACACCCCTAATTTGGTTTTATTGATCAATTTTTAATTTGTTGTCGGCTAAGATCATGCCGAAATTTAATTAATTTTTTTTAATTAATCCGTTGATGTACAAACAAAAATTTTATAGGTACAATCATGTACTAACGATGTACAATCGAGTACATAATTGCGTTTTTCGAATTACTGACTTTTGTCGGGTAAGTACCCGGGGGTGCGATTTCTGGCATTACATTCGAATCCCAGTCGAGTCGTTTGATTTTTTTTTCTTTCAAATTGACCTAAAAAAAAGGTGCAATTTCCCAATAGTAAAAATTCCCACCTCTCTATCACTAAGAAAAAAAGAGAATTTCATTTTTCGCCGAAAAGAAAATGGATTTTTCTGAAAAAATTTTCAAAAAATATTTGAAATGTCAATTTTGGGGTGCTGTGGAGTTGCGTTCAATGGAGATAGATCGTTTGTTGTAAAATTTTTTTTAAATTTGGATGGGAAAAATTTTTTTTATAATTTAGATCGCGTATTTTTTGAGACTATTGAAAAATAGAAAAAGTAAGAAGACAACTGTATAATTAAAAGAAAAAAAATGATATTCGCCAAAATTTTCAGAAAATTCCTTTAAAAAATTTCCGAAACAAATTTTTGAAATTTTTTCAAAATATTTCCCAAAAATACAGTTGTTTTGTTTCCCGATTTTTTTTTGTTTCAAAAGAACAATTTTCTGAAAAGTTTACCAGAAATTTTTCGAAAATTTGAAAAAATATTCCGATTACAATTTTTTTTTACCCGAGAAGTTGAAATTTTTAAAAATATATTTTACATTCTTTCCTGCTATTTTAAATTATCATTTTTTAAATAGTCCCACCAGTGCCGAACAGCTGCAGAGTGGGGATGACATGGTGTTGAGGGGAAGGTGATACTGACCGCCGCGCTGTCTCGTGCCGCCTGAGAAAATTTGTCCCCTGTTTTTGGCTTGACAATACCTGCCTGTATCATACCTAAATAATTTATACGATCAGTGCGCCTCTTAGCGTGATTTCAAAAATAAACATGGGCCAGTAACTCATTAGACTTTTTTACCGATAAATTCATAGGCTATCAAAGTAGATAAAAACAATAATTAACAAAATTCCAAGTGATTGTAGCCCAATATAGTAGATATAAATTAAAAACAGCCCAAAAACGCCTTTTATTTTCAAAAAGGCTCAATATCGCACGCTAGAAATTGAAAATAGCCCATCTGAGCTACAGGTTTCAATTTCCATTTTGAACCGCCAAACTGAATGTTCAAGTAGCCCAATCGGCGATAAATAGCCTAATCTGGCAACCCTGCCCTTATACTGAGGCAGTTATCAAGTCGGCTAACACTCCAGCATTGCGTATGGCGCCCTCTTTCTCTTGGGGTGAGGTACTACGATTCCGCTGGGGTCACTCAACCCCCAGAACTGAGCCTGTACTTTAGTCAATCCTCTTCGGTGACCGGTAGTTGGCACCACATAATTGAAAATTCATTAGTTTTTTTATTTAGATCAATAATAGGGACGTTTGTACATCATTGTAATACAATTAAAAAATTTTGTAGACCCTTCATTATTTTTTAATTAATTAAACAAAATAATGATCGGAAGTTAGAACCCCACCCCACTAATTTTTATTTGTAGACCGAAATAATATTAACCAATGGGGAACAAATCGTTTGTAGATAATAAATACCTTGGTTTCATTCTTTTACACGTAATTATTCATTACATTTTTATTAGTATGAAAAAAGACCATTTGTATGACATTGTAATAGTGATTAAAATGTTTGTAGGCCTTTCTTTGATTTTTTATTAATTAATGAAAATAATATGCAAAAGTTACCATCGGACTTTCCTAATTTTCAGTTGTAGAACCAAGTTGACCTTGCCAATCGTTAGCAAATCGTTTGTAGGTAAAAAATAATCCTTGAATTATCATTCTAGACCTAATTGTTCTTTAAATACTAATTCATTAATGATATCAATGACAATGTGTCCATCTGCGCATGCGTGGACTCCAATGGATCGATGTGGCGATACTTTTCTTCATTATCGACATTCGTTAAGAAAATTTAAATGAATTAGAATTCATCATTCGATTAATTGATGAAGATAACTAGCTATACTCTCATGTAATTAGGAAAGAATAGATGTAGGGACAAGCAAAAGTGTATCAAAATGTAACATTATTTATAAAAATGTATAAATAAACCGTCTTGAACTTTCACGCAGATATTCGGCGTTTAATGTTGACTATTTCAACAACCTGAATGTTTGATGTCTTATTTCACTCAGTTATAAAAAAGTTAGCTGTGTAATGTAAGGGAGATTCTAAAAATGAGATATTCGAACGTCTTAAAAATTGATATTTCATTCTGATTTGACATTCGCTTGATTTTGCATTTATTTCTCTTTAATTACGTGCGATCGTTGATTATCTTTCAATAAGTGACTTTTCATTGAGTTTTTTGAACGGGCATCGCCAATGAGGGTACAAAGTTAATTGTGTAACACCAACTTTGAAATTTTTTTGAAAAAAAAAAACAAAAAAAAATCAAAGGTAGTTACCTTACGCATAAGATTGCCTCGCCGATAAGGTGATTACACAGTTACTCGTTACCCCTTCTAGTAACACTCATTTAAATCAAAGGTAGTTTCCATTACGAAAGACAATTTAATTTTGGATTGGAACACTTGTATTTTCTATTTCCTATTTTCGTTCTGTAATTTTAACCAATTATTTTTCGATAATTTCAACTTGGTTGTTTTATAAACTATCCATATAGAAGATGCATTTTAAAGTGATTGTGATTCCAATTATTTTTGATTTTTTTAAGAATAACTTCTGCTCATTATTATTGACAAAAAAGAAAAAAAAATTAAACGAAAACTAATTAGTTCCAAATTCTAATCATGTTCTCCTAAATTTTACCAATTTACTACCTAAATATTTACCAAGAAAAAAGTTTGCAAAGTTAATTAAGAACGATATTGCTTCCAAGTGCATAGTGCCAAACTGTGCGAGGGTACGTGTCTGCGCATGCGCCGATGTAAATACTACAGACCATTTTTTACTTTAATTAATATCTAATGAACAATTAGGTGTAGAAGGATGATGCTAATTTAGTTATTATCTACAAACGATTTGCTTTCCATTGGTTAATATTATTCGGTCTACAAATAAAAATTAGTGGGGTGGGGTGCTAATTTCTGATCAATATTTTGTTTAATTAATTGAAAAATAATGAAGGGTCTACGAAATTTTTTAATGGTATTACAATGATGTACAAAGGTCCTACTATTGATCTAAATAAAAAAACTAATGAATTTTCAATTATGTGGTGCCAACTACCAGTCACCATCCTCTTCGGTACGGCCAATGAGTTAGTTCCGTTGCCGCCGCTAGGAAAGATCGTTGTTGAACCTCTACCGTAAGCGCTACTGATCTCCCCTATAATCTATGAACGAAAACATCGAGGCATGTGGCTATTAGACTCATAACCTTCCTGTCATTTCAATTTCTATTCCTCGTCTCCATCCAGCAATCAGTTTTCGGAATAAATTTGAATTACCGAGTTATCGACAATGGTGGAAGAACAAAGGAGAAGAGTTGAGGACCAGATGACGAAAGTTGTGGAGGAAATTGATAAAAGTCATTTGAGGAGATTACAAGTAAGTTTGGTTATTTCATCTTACAGGGTTATAAAGAGTGTGCTATTGATATTATTATTACTATATTATAATTGCTCAAAGAATATTTGCTAATTTTTTATAATTGATACTGTGTAATTCACTACGGAGTAATACTGTCAGCCTCTTTGGCCATTTCTTATTTTTCACGATCTGCTGATAAATTTAATGCAAAAAAGTACTCGTCACGATTCGCACTATTACGCCGATGTTCACAATCGTTGTAAATCGTGAGTCAAATTTTTTCTGTTTGCACGCCTGGAAGTTGAACTTAACAAAAATTCCATGATTACCTGAGTCGCTAAATATTATCCAAAATGTGAATATTGCCAGACGTCGATAATATATATTAAAAATATTGTATGCACAAAAATAAGACCTTGCAACCGGCATGGAATTTAGTCCATTTATTTTTACTTATATGATAGAAAATTCGAAGCATTCAACATTGAAAATCGTATTATTTTGAATTGATATTTCCAACAAATGAAATTGTAATATCTGTGAAATATTGTGGACTACAAGGCTTAGAGAAAAAATAAGATGCACTGGTTATATGGCGATAACTATACAGGCGTATCAGGTCGGTCTTATAGATACATCGCTTGCATTAAGACAGACAAATAATAATAACAATAACAATAACAATAATAATAATAATAATAATAATAATAATAATAATAATAATAATAATAATAATAATAATAATCGGAGCCTGAGTCCAATGTTCTTAGGACATGTTGGGGAGATCTTCTCTCTTACTTGGTGACATCAAAACATACCTCAGCATGCTTTTGTCCTCGACTTTTAGCAATTATTATTGCTTCAGCCGGAATTGTTGGGAATTCATTTCTGATCATTTGATAATGGTGCGTGTTTCGCATATGAGCTTAAAACGAAACTCTTTCCATGGGCATCGGGTTTAGATCGCTATTATGGTATTTTATCTAGTCCCGACAACGGATTCTCAGTCGTAGTCCAACTCTGAGAAGTTGGAAGTCGCCCCATCAAACCCATGGGAATTTGGTATTTTCTTGGATTGTCATGAACTTCAACATTCCACAGGCTCCATTTAACAAGCCATCTCCAGCATCAAGGCGGTTTGTCACCATATGTTTTATGTCTAATTTAAACTCTAATTGCCCAGGTACCTCATTAGAATTCTGATCACTCTTCACCAATTTTTCTACAAATTTCTTCGATGGCCTATCTACATCTTTCGGAACAGTAATTTATGCTACAAGGGCTGAAACGCATTTTGGGAAAGTATTGTATATGCTCTCGGTGTGAATTCTGATTAAATATGTTGCTACAATGCTTTTCAAATCGTGTGACATATGTTATTCGCCGTCATACCTACAGGGACAGTTCGATTTTCATCCCCAAATGACGGTAAGAAAGTAGTCTATGCTATCCGTCAGATTTCTGTTTTTTTTTTAGGATCGGGATGACATAACCCACATTCCTTCCCTAATTTAGGAAGAAAAATCGAACTTTTCTCTGTAGTGTTAACGGAAAGACAAATCTGATCAGAGGAGGGGACACAGGACATTCAAACCCGCGTGTTTACCACCCTCGGCTTTGCCTCGGTATCAGATCGGTAATACATACGCGGGTTCGAATGCCCTGTTTTCCTCTTTTCGTGCACCACTGCGCGGAATGGCATTCTGACTTAGCGAGGAGAAAAGTGATGTTCTCATCACGGAAGGTTTACCTTTCGTATTAAAATAATGGAGCCTTACCCGCGTGCTACTTTACGTTCCTAGATGAGCAATATACTATTTTGTCATTTGGCCAGACCTAACCTCGGCCGTTTCGGTCCTCTGTCTGATGAGTGTTACTTACAGGCCTCGGTCGGCTCAGAACTGTATGTCATATAGCTAGAAAAGCATTTTACTGACAAATTTAATTACAATGCCCATCTTCTTCTGACATCTGGCTAAGTTCCAGGTTATTCAAAGTCTCTATGAATTCAATGACATTTTTACTTTCTACAGAGGGTTCAAGTCTGTAAAGGCTGCTATTTGATTACTTCTCGATACTTTATACGCAAGGGTATTGGACAGGCGGCAATTGATTTCAATCACTGACGACGAGAACGGATACACCACTGAATGTTTGATTCACGATTACGATATGTCTTGATTCTATATCTACCTAACTGAATACTTTAGAACCTACCATTAAAATCTCATCAATTATTAACAATTTTATTTTCGATAATTTTCCTTGTGTGTTATTAGCGCAATTACTCGATAACTCAGTTATCGGAACAACAAGCGGTTTTACAGGCAATGCAAATGCGGAATGCAGAGTGAGGTCATTAATGAGAAAGTTGCTTCGCCTGTTAATGCGTTCCATCCATATTGCCTCCGGCTAAGTTATGCAAATAGTTCGTTATTAGTTGATACAATATATTTATCAGCAGTGTCGCTCGGGAATATTATGAATAGTTTGATGGGTTTTGAAACAATGCAAGATATCCCTTACGAATGTTTCACAAATTTTTGCGTTCCATTCCATGTCTTCATCATTCGTTGAAGTGCATCCTGCTGGGCCACAGCTGGACATGTGCATTCAATTTTTTCCATCGCACTGATATTTTTCTTATGTCTAAGTGATACGCGCACGCTACCCAAGCTGTACGAAGTTGATATTTTTCAAGTATCTATTTTTCAAATTTGAGTGATTCTTGACTTTACTAGTTGATTGGTAATTAAGAGAAAACACCACTCCAATCTATTGACAACTTCACCAAGAACAATCAAAACCGTAACTCCTAGTGAATGCTCTCATGGACCTATTTGATGGTTAGTTGAAAGTTGGGCGATGATCTCTCAATTCATTTCGCAATCTTAGTGTATCTCAATCCATTTTCGTCAGATAGAATCTAGTTATCCATCATCCCACATAAAAGCAGTGCAATAGATCTTATGGTGGAAAGACAACATATTTTTGTACACATGTGACGGACAGCACTTCGATGATACGAAGATATCAGTTGTTGTTATGTTTATCTTCACTAGCATCTAAGAAATCGTGGCCACAGACTTTGAAAACGATGTTTCGAGAAAAACACGATCAAAGACTGAGGTAGGCATAAAATGTACATTTTTTTTCAACTTACATAAAGTTGTAATAAAGCTAATATAACCTCAAAGAATCATGGTGGTTCTAAAGACGATACAAATCTAACGTAGTTCGAACGAAATCTTTCAAAACCGTGAGAAACTAGTGAAAAGGACTGTCACACAATGCAGAGACAGCTGCACTCAACATAGCTGCTACTGGCCCGACCGGTCTAGCCTGACTGACGTCTCTCCCAAAAGTTCTATGTTCTACACTTTCATTGTGATTGCCTTGAAACTTGGGGAAAATTTTCTAGACATATCGTAATATTGTAAGAAAATATTTAAAAAATATATTTTTTTTTAATTTCAAAACACACGTAACTCCTTAAAATGGTGAAAAAACACGAGCCTGCCATCAAGCATAACTGTATCTCGTTTTCTGTCCTCCGGAATTCAGTTTTTTTTATCGAGCTACCTGCGAAGATCCGGAATTTTTCGCCTTTTTGCTTTTGAATGGAAGCTTTGCACTTGGTCATATTCCAGTTCTCAATTCTTTGTATTAGGGTAACTAAATCTAGCCTAAAAAATCGGAATACGCGGTTTTTGGATGGTGTCTGTATACTACCCCTATTATTTTCCAATTTTCAGAAAATCCATTATTCATTTCCATACAAATTTCTTAGCATCAACAGCTATACGCAGTTTCTTATAATGGCATTCCCCATTTGTCCCTAGAAAAAAAATGAGACCTAGTCTATCGTGCATCAAAGGCGGAAAGTTTTCATCAAAGGAACGGGCGGAAGTTTTCATCAAAAGAACCTGCGTGGTTTGCTGTCTGAAAAGCGGGAGGAAAGTCAAGACTTTCCGCCCTTGGCTCCACCTTTCTACACGGAGAGAAAAGTTCAAGAAAAATTACTGTGCCGAGCACTACAATCGTGGTGCAAAATGCTAGAATACTAGAACTTCTTTGATTCACAAATAAAAATTAATATCAATATGTCAAATTTTCTTATACATTTCGTAATTAATCATGTGTGGCTCCATAAAATTTACTAAACAGCACTATAAAATTTGAAGGTCTATCATTTTTTGTTTGAGTTTGAAAGAAAAATTGATAGAAATCCTTCAAAAATTCCTATCCAGATCGGTATTTTTTATTGTGCTCTCTTTTAATTTTTACTGTGCCACACAGCATTTTCTCCTAACATTTTTTAACCCAATATGATTGGTTAGCAATGAAGGTCGAATGTTTCCGATTCTTGCTGAAGTTGAATGTAACAATGGTAACTGTTGCGACGACTGAATTTTTATTTGGCCGATGACGAAGTTTTGCTCGGCCGATGAAGAAATGTTACTGTATGGCATAGTAATTTTTCTCAGGCCTGCAGTTTACAACTAGATTGTAAAGCAGCACAGTAATTTTTATCGAAATGACAATATAAAAATTCATAGATTTTTCTCTCCGTGTACGCAAGGGCAGAACGTACGCACTTTCCCGTCATTTATCGGGGAGTAAAGTGCGAACTTTACGTGGAGGTGTGTTTAACATTAATATACATATTTATCAGATTTCTTTTTCGATAATAATTTGCAGGATCCTCCGTGAGGCGATATCGTCTATAACGATTTTTTTTTTCTTTCACTCGTATACCCTTTCGGGTTTTTACGATTTGTTCCCTTACCACCCCCCAACCCCCTGTACCGCATTTGCTGAAAGGGAGGGAAAACCTCATCTGAGGGAAAAACCTGCCCTGGCACAGTCGTCCTTTTGACAGGACTACCGCTCGGCAGTGAAACCGTGAGATCAGAGCGCTATAATATTTTTGACCGCCGGTGCCCGGGATCGAACCCGGATCCTTGGCATGCTAGTCCAGCACTCTAACCGCACGGCCACTGCCGTCGGTATCGTCTATAACGAATTATTGCAGGTTGTCTTCGTGGAATATTCCCTCTGCTACAATCATCATTCTCATCATTATCAGAGTCTCGCTTAAAATTCCTCTCCTTTGCTGCTTGATACACCGCTGTATACTTAGCAAGGCTCATTTTGTTCAATGAATTATGATGCTCATTGTATGTCTGTAAAGTATCATGTGTCTAACGACAATACGGTAGAATCGCTGTCCAGTTGCTTCAAAACTTCATCGCTCGTCAGAATCAAAACATGCTCATTAATAGGACTTGTCTTAATAAATACCGTTTTTCGGCTTGACTTTGATACAGACAATTATCGTATAGGATAGGCAGTCTCTTGTGCGGACATTCTGTTGCTATGCAAGAATATATTTGAAATTCTACGAAATTTATGTTTAACATTTTTGTTCTCATTATGATTGTCGATAGGCCTTCAATCTTGCTAATGTAATTACTAGCATATTTCACTCGTCCACATTCAGCTAGTACAATTTGTAAGTCCATATTAAATTGGAACAGTTGTAAAATATTTTCATTATACGGTGCCACGTAATTTTTCGAGATTCACCGATCCCTGCTCCCATTATTCGGCTGTCTGGTACCAAGAACCCTAAAATCAAATTAAAAAATGCAGATGTCATGTGCCAGGTCATTTAACAAAATGATCGCAGTGTCGAAATTCTTCTCCACTTCAAGCAAGTATCAGAAGTTACAAGGGGATGTGACTGGGATAATAAAAAAAAATACAACAAATTAATTCATTCATTAATTGTTGGAGACAACAATTTTTTTTTCAATTAATTTTGGCTCGTTAAAATGAAATACATAAAAATGATAATTATTCAAATCCCTGCCAGATAATTATTCGTTAATAAGAAAAAAAAGAGAAATTCCGACATGATATTTGAATGAGTCACTGTTGTCCAGTTAATTTAAAAAAGACAAGTAATTCTCAAGTCGTGAAAGAAAAGGAATAATTAAATCAATAATTAATTTCAAAGTAAAAAGTTAATGAATAATCTTCAACAATTAACACGTGAGACTTTATCATTTAAAGTCAGAACGACGTCAACGCCAATCAGAAAATTTTGAAAGAATTTAGTGAAGAGCAAATCACTAACTTAGTCAAAATGTTAAGGAAACCCGTCGATCGGTCAACGTGACCTCATACATCAAAGCTTCACATACATGAACTAATTTAAAACTAAATAATACCTGCACGTTTCACTAATAAAAACCGGTTTGAAATTATTTATTTTATTGACAAATTCTTCGCCATTAGCATCTATAATTTTTGAATCGTTTAATTGAACTACCGAGACTTTGAGGAAAAACCTTTAGAGCAACAGCAGATGTATAGAGATATCTCCGCATGGAAGTTAATGAATTTGAGTAGGTTTTCTCTTCTGCATCGCGACCCGTTATATTCGATCATTTTTGGTCGCGTTTTTCTTTCCAATGAAATATATCAATTTCTTTTTCATCGTGTATATTCGTCAATTGTTCTTCAAATGCCCTCAACCTGGACCATAGATTCTTTCCCTTTATCATCATCACGTACTTGTTTTTCAGTTTTTCATTCGAGAAGTATTGTGTTTAGTGGCCTTAAGCTTGAACGATGCAATTCTCGTCAGTTTCTTATTATGGGCAATGGTTTTCTGAAGTGCCTTACTTATATATTGTAAGTTATTTCTAAGAATTCTGTTTCATTCCACATTGTTAATCATCTCAAAACGTTTCAATTTATGATTCTGGGCAGGAATTTTTTTCTTTGTTTGTTCTCGAAAATTTAATCCTAAATGTAACCCCGCCTTAACCTTAGAGCTCGACTCCAGGTCCTATTGTTTTGCGTTCACTTATCACATATTCTGATCAGCATCTGATCACTTTTATCCTAGTGTGACTCTTCATAGCTTCGTTTTACCAATAATTTGAGATTTCTCTTTTCTGTCTCATCATTGCTTTGTTTTTTTTTTCTTTCCACTTTAGCTCTTCATTTCTCTTCTTCATAGTTCCGTTTTTATCATTTTTTATTCTTGTCTTTTGTCAAATATACATGTCTTTTTTGCTTCATTTGTAGTCGCTCGGCATTTTTTAGTTCTTCCTGTCACTCGAGTTTGGCATTCTTTCTCATTTCTTGCAATCTTATTTGATACTTCTCCAGCTCCCCAGATAGCACACGAACGCGTACGATACTAGTACGGTGCGAGTATGACGTACTGCACCGTGGTGGTACCGTACGCGCCATCTATGTGCGTATTCTACCAGTATAAAACTAGTATGGCAGGCCAGTACACCGTACGGCTTGCCTACTAATAGCGTACCTCTATGAAAGTACCTATATTGATACTGCTGTATAAGTATATTACTGGTACGGTACGCCTACGGCGTACCAGTATACTATAGTAACTAGTACCATAATGGTAAGGCATTAGGTACAATACCAGTATTATAACAGTTCGCGCCATGAAATATGTACCGAACCCCCCTCCCTTTCCCTTCTTCCCGCGGTCTCTTTTTTCTCAGAAAACAATGAAAAATTACCAAAATATATGAAAAATTATTTTATTTGCAGAACAATACATTTTTACAAGGGATTTAAAAATGATAATGAAACATTCAAATAACATATAACTCTATAATTAATATGTTAACTAGATTTAAAAATTGAACGATTGAAGGCCCTGATGGACTATCTATTGAACTTCATTTTTTGTTTCAATTTTATCGTGCTAGCTTAAAATACTGCTATAAAATAGGTTATAAAAAAAAAAAAAGAGAGAAAAATTATTTAAGAGCGCTAATGAGCGATATTGTTTAAAAACGGTCTGCGAAGTTCACTAAAAAAGAAGAAAAGATACGCAGCTTACCATTGTATCTAGCTGTCACTCAATCTCCTGGAGAAGAATAAAAAAACTGCGTGTTTTTTATTATTTTTTAGTAAAATTCGTAGATCCTTTTTGAAACAATATCGCTCTTCAGCACACTTTAATAAATTTTTCCTCTTTTTCTCATTATTTTTTTTATAATCTATTATTTTATAGTAGTATTTTAAGCTAAAACGAGAAAATTTAAACGAAAGATGCAGTTCAATAGATAGTCCATCCAGGCCTTAAATCTAAATTTAATAATATTATCTATACTATGACGATGAAATTTCGCTGCTTGGGGAGATGTGGGCATCGTCGAATGTCCTGCCTCGTTGAGAAGTGCTAAAAAAGAAAAAATCGAACAATATTAAGGTGAAAATGGCATTAGTTATAAAATTAATTTGGTAATTATTACCTGTGAGACAGTGTACATTTTGTCCTGAAGCCATTCTCAAGTTGTACCTGAAGAAGAAAATAATTAACAGTGGAAGGGGCCCCAACCTCGCCCCTTCCTGTGAGACACAACCAACATTTTGTCTTTCCAATTCATTTAACAGCTGCACCTGAAAAAGAAACAGAATTATTAGTAGTGAAAATAGCCCCGATCCCGCCCTTTTCTGCGAGACGCAACCAAAACTTTGTCTCTCCCAGCAGATACCTGAAAATAATGAGAATAATTAAAGGGAAAACAGCCCCTCCCTGCTCTTTTCTGTGATGCTCAACCATAAAAACAGCACCTCCAAATAATTGAAATTAGGGAAGAGAAAAGAAGATATAACTCATGGTAGATGGCCTCGCCCTAAAGCAGGTCTCCAAAGAGCTCGTGCAAATCCTCATCCTGTTCCAGCTGCGGGTCCTCGGCAATACGACGTCGTTGAGGGGTTAGGTCGTGGATGTCCGCATGCTGTCGCAGGGAATCCCCTTCCACGTGATGTCCTCCAGTACCAGCTCCTCGGGGTGGAATCCCGCATGGAAGTAAGCATTCGCACATTCCTGCGGATTATCCTCCCCGAGATGGACGAAGAATGCAACCTGTTAAAATAGTGACCAATTAATATTTGTTGGATCACTATAAAAAATATAGGAAAATAATTATTATACATACTAAATCATCGAAAAGTCTGCATTTTCAAATGCGAGGAAATTTTGCAAACTCTTCAGCGGGAATCCTTCAGGAAGGTCATCAGGTCTCTGGAATTGTTGACGCTCATGTTGCCTGAAAAGAAAGAAATATTGAATTAAAATACTGAGTCTCATAAGATTCCTCATTTTCTACAAAAAAAACTGCATCGATCTGTGATCTTACCTTACCAAGCGCTCGATTACCTGTACTTTGTTCAACAGATAGTACCTGTAACAATGAGTTGTTGTAAAGGAACACCTGTTACTTTTAGCCCGGAAATTCATTTTTTTAAATGTGACTCATGCCCATCGTGGAGCACCGGACATCTCCGCTGCTTTGTCCATCTCTGCTGCTGCTGGGCCTGCTACTGCTGCTGGAACTGCTGCTGCTGCTGGGACTGCTGCTGCTACTGCCACTGCTGCTCCCTCTGCTGCTGCTTCTTCCTTCTGCGTCTGCTGCTGCGACTGCTTCTGTCTCTTCTGCTGCTGCCTCTGCTTCTGCTTCTGCTGCTGCTGCCTCTGCTGTTGCTGCTACCTTTGCTGTTGCTGCTGCTTCTGCCTGGAGCCTCTCACCCTCTGCCCTCAACGCCTCTCCTCTACTCCTCTTTGCCTCAATTGCGCCAGCTCCTGAAACAAACTCCGGTGGCCGGCGTGGTGTTAATGGAGACATCAATGGACGGGATGGACTCTGTGAGTTGCAGTCCGGGGTGGAGCTCCGTTGAGTAATAAAAGAGGTAGCTTGGGCGTGTTGGAGGGTAGATGTTGAAGCTATAGGATGGACAAGGGATGAAGGGGTTCGGGAAACGGTATTTATCGCGTCAATGTCGGCCGCCATCGATGACAGGACACGTGCCGTTAGCAGAGGGCCTTGTCCACGTGATCCCCGTCCTGCTCCTCCGCCTCTCCCTCCTGCTGCTCCTCTGTCGCGTCTTCGCCCTCCTCCTCGCACCCGTACTCCTTGTCCCCGTCCTTTCGTAGACTCCATCACCAAATTCCTTGCTAGACAAGATATTCCATTGGAGTAAAAAACAAAAAATCTAAGAATTGCATTTTAATGACACTTATAAAAATCAACAAAAAACTCTGCCCGAAAATTATCAGGGGATAGGGAACAGTATAATCCGAAGTTGCCATAACTCTATACGCACTCTCAACTTTCTCGCAACCTTCACAAATTGTTAACCCTTACCGAACTCTACCAAGAAAGACAGAAGAAAACAATGAAATGCAACCGGCAAGCAAAGTACTAATGGATGTCCTACCAACTCAGCTGGACACAATGGGCAAACGGCAATAATATTATTTATGTCAGAACAGACATGAACAGATGTATAGAACAATCTATCACAATGAAGAACGTAGATGGCTACAGTCCTAAACAGACAGCGATGATGCCAGCAAAACTGCAATAAAAATTCCAGGGACAGGAATCGGAAAATTTCGATGCCAGTAAGGCATTCGAAAACATTTATCACAAACCTGAGAAATTGGAACAGTATAAGTTTCATCAAGAAGGACTGAACAGCGGAAAACTCCAACTGCGGTTGATGAACACCCGACGTTAAAAAACTCGTCAGCCCTTCTAAACTCCTTCAGGGCAAGACAGTATTCGTCGTCAATTGAGATATTATTCTGAACAATAGTTATCGAAGAATCATCCAATAGTACCGTGTCATCACGGTTATTCAACGAAATAATGAGGCCTTGATATTTGAGTTAGCGATATTGAGAACAATTTGCTGTAACAGATGGTGGAAGAGGTCCATGCCAAGGTTTGCCAGCAACCACTTTTGAAACTACTGATTCTTCAGCACGGATTCCTTTCTGGATGTCCACGGTTTTCCTTTCAATATTTCGTCGGTAAATTTGTTCGAGATGCTGATGCGGTTTGCGACAAGATTTCCTGAAGTACGTCATATTATTTTGATACGGAAATGTCAAGAATCCATCAATGCATCCAAAACGTTTAGTGTCCTCAACGACATGGGGGAGACAATGAAGATTGTAGCTCATGAATTCCAATGCATAAACCATTTCGCACTTATCAACAACGATGCGCATCAATGATTGAGCAAGCTCATAATCTCTTTGCGATGTTACGGACGTACGCGTCAAAATACGCATGGCAACGTGAAAAGTCAGAAAATGTAAATAAACAGATTCATCTACCAGTCCATTGAGCAATACTGGACCAGTGTAAAGTAGAATTTGACGAAATTCCGTAGCCTTGAACGTTGAAAAACGCATTAAATCTTCGGGTTTACGGGTAAAGTCTACCGGACATTGTACTTTCATTACGCGCAGCCGATCATTCAGAGCTTCTATCGAATCAGGTCGAAGCTTCAAATCTGATGCATACATTCCCTTCACGAGAACAGAGAAAATTTTTTTGGTGATACCTAAGCAGACACGATGCATGTAATCAAAAGGAACTTGAGTGACGAGACCCATGGGAAGACAAAGAAGAGGACTATCGATATCAAAATGGTGTTCACCATCAATGCGATCAGCATATTCTTGATCTGTTCGAGGTCTGTGGGCGACACTACGAAATGCCGTGATTCCCCGACGAATTGAGTCGCCTTTAATCCAGCATTTGGAACAGGGATATGCGCCAGTGTGACCGAGATGGGCTAAAATGAGCGCGCGAGACAGTACATCAGCAATAAAACATCGAATCTCAGTAGGATATAACTTTTCATTGTGAATAATGCCTCCATTAGTATTAATTTCTAAAAAGCCATTGATAAAACGATCAAGGAATTCATGAACATTATTCGGATTAGAAGAAACTCGCCAAACACCAACGATTTCTGGCTTACAACGCGGAATGTTCGCCATTCTAATTTGAATTGGCCACATTTCAATTTTTTGTTGAGCATCCAATGTAGCCCCATCCGTACTACAATCCATTTGCAACGAATCTGGAATCATGTCATTGGGAGTTTTTTGAAGAATAGAAATCAGTGCTTCACGAAGCCCTAGGTGAAGATACTCTGCTCCAGCTACATTAACGACTTCAGCAGGATTTCGCGGTGTACCGAGGATGGAGCGACAATCAATAGGCAATTGTTTAAAACACGAATGAGTCCGAAGAGTGGCAAGAACACTATTCATTTCGCGATGCGTCATGTTGCTTCTAATGAACGTAGTAGCTAACCGCTCCGCAAAAAATGGGATTCGATCAACCTCCTGTTGCTCGTTTGGCACGTTGGGGGGATTCAAATTGTTCGATGCGTCCGGTTTACGGTCGGGATCTCCTTCGTTTGGCGCGCATGGGAGATTCAAATCAGCGGGCGCGCGAGAAACATTCGAAATCCGTGATACATTCAGCGCAGATAGATCAATCGCTCTCCATTGCATCATTATTTTGAGGAGCCGTAACTTCTGCAGAAATATGATTCTCTCCAGCAAAATTGGGAATATTTAATTGAGAATGAATTTACAATTCTTCGCAATAACCGACGTTTATGCTCTCGACTAAGAGTAGCTGGGTGTTTTCGCCTACGTGTTATGCTCAATTGAAACATGATTCGCAAAGATAACGATTATATAAAGTTTCACTAAAATCCACTCAAAACCTAGACATCGGGCCGGTCTACTAAAGACAATTAGAATTATTATTAGATTTTAGCCTTTACCCTATTTATTTTGAGCAATTTAGTGGTTAAAAAGTACAATAAGAGTAATTCAGTAAGAGCTCTTAGTTACACTTCCGAAGAATGTTACAGATTTTTGGGGATATTTGGAAATATTTCAAAAATCTAATTAGTAGCTCGTATGTCTCTCCACGACAAAGTCTATTAAGCAAATCTAGCTAACAACCTTAACTTCGTAGATATTTTGCGATAACCTCATGATGAGGTGAAATGACTGAAAACATTTTATTACGGGACAAATTTGATATTAATCGTAACAATTCAGGAATATCCACCAAATCTTATGTTAATAATTCAATTTGGAAAATTCGTTAATTTGTTTTAAATTAATTCGTTAAAATTGTTGACGCATGATTGGACATAGCCTCATTACTCGTAAAGTAATTTAACTTGTAATTACCATCGCCAAATTATTTTTGGATGTAATAATTCGACAATCGAATAATTTTCACGCAACGAACCTGCACAAGAGAATAAAATACTAATTTTTAATGCAAAAACAAGACGTGTAAAAGAGGCCATAACCGCCACACACGGTCGAAAATTTCAATGCATTTTGTGTGCATTATTAAAGATTAATAAGTTGAAAAACTTACCTCAAAGTAATCGCGCAACACTAAACTTTCTCCTCACACACAAAACACCTGCTGGAATAAAAAACTTCGCCCAAAAAACACTCAACACAGAAGAAAAAATCACACGTCTGGCTCAGGGGGGTTTCTCTGGGAGAAGGAAGGACGGAAGTGACGTCGCGACATGGTAGCGCGATACTAATGCGCAGAGGACAAAAATTATTTTTAACACAATTTTTTTTCATTTTCAGGATTTTAGATCATCAACAATAGTAAAAAATATAAAAATTAATTAAAAGTTGATTAAAATGATCAGAAACGTACGGATCTGTTTACATCGCATCAGTATCATAAAGGTACGATACCAGTACGCCGTACTAGTATTGTACTAGTATGGTACGAGTACGGCCTACTTACCTTTATGATACTGATGCGATGTAAACGGACCCAGACTTCTCTAATAATTTCAATTAAGTTTAAATTCATTTTTATATTTTTTGCTATTATTGATGACCTAAAATGCTGAAAATAAAAAACAATGTTAAAATGTTAAAATGTAACTTGGATTTTGAATGGGTATGGTACTGGTACTACCGACTCGTACAATCCTAGTACGGCGTCTCAGTATCATACCCATTGAAAAGACAAGTCTCCTTATACTCATCCCATTTGTATTATTAGGACAATTAATACGGCTGGGATAGAACTAGTACGATATTAGAGCAATACCACTCCCACGTCCTAGTATCATACTTATTGCATCCGTCTTCGATAGGGTGTACTGACATAGTACTGATGCAATGAGTATGATACTAGTACGTGGGACAAGTATTGCTCCAGTATAGTGCTAGTACGCTGCATAGTGCTGCGATACCTATCCCATCCGTATTACTTGTCCTAATAAAAGTATACCGTACTTTTATTTGGGATCAGTATAAGGAGAGGTTCATTTTTGCAACTAAAAAATATCTAAATAAATATTTTAATATTTTGTCGAAATGGAGTACATTTATAGCGTACTCTTACAATACTCTCATACCTATCTCATCAGTATTGTAACATCTCATCAGAATTGTAAGAGTACGCGATACCTCTATTTGCAATGTGTACGATATCAGTACGATGTACTGACACTGTACCCGCATTATAGAAGCCCGCCATACTTTCTTTGCGAATGGGTACGCTACCAGTACGCCGTGCTAGTATCGTACGGGTTTTGAGTACCTCATTTCGTACAAGCATGGAGCGCTACGGCGTATGCATACGATACTAGTATCATACTCATATCATACTCTTGAATACATAACCGCCGTATACTTGGCGCATTATTTATGTGAATCATTAATTGACTTATCAAATAATTTGGTAATAATTTGGGGAAATTTAGGGAGAGGGTTTCATAATTTGGGGATTAATTATTCATTTTTTTAAATTAAAGCGGATGGTTAGCGGAAATTTCTCATTTTTTATTTTTCTAAATTGGGAATTACGCAGAATCATTTGGGAAACCGATTTGTGTAGGTTTCATATTTTAGGCAATCGATAAGTAATAAATTAAATAATTACATCAATTTCCAGCCCTGCGCATGCGCGCATGCATACCCGTTCCATTCTCCGCCATCGGGCGTACTAATGAATGGAAATCGTTAATTAACCTATGAAATAATTAGGAAATAATTTGGGGAAATTTAGGGTGTAGGCTTCATAATTTGGGAAGACCTCATTAATTAATTATCAATTTTTTAAACTTAAAGTATGTAATTCGCGAAATCTTCCTTTTTTTAAAGGGAGAATCATTTGGGGAATTGATCCCAACTGTTTTTCTAATTTGAAAAATGGAAAAAATTCAATAATTAATAAACCAGTTCATTGTTGCTAGTTTTTGAAAAATCGAAAATCGAATAATGCACTTATTAAGGCCCGGATGGAGGGAATTTTTTCTCGACAGGCGATTTTACGCCCTCCTAATTCGCGGTCAAGACCCGAACCTTGATCTCAAGCGATGCCTTGTCGGTAACTACGGCAATCGCTGGAAACCAGGGTAACGTTGGGCAGTGGGGCTTTCGAGGGCGCCGGAAAATTTTTTCATTCGCTATGCCACTAAGTGGCATGAGAGATTTATATCTCAACAGAGTAGAGAGAAGGGTGAGGGGGCGGGGGGGAGATGTATCCAAATGTGGAATCCACATTTTTTGGCCATCACTCAACCTCTTTTGACATGAACGATGGGATAAAAAAAAATGTCTCCACAGGGATAGGTAAATCGACTCAGGGGATGATTCTGAGTCGATCTGTACCTATAAATTTCGACCTTTTTTTTTCACCCTCACTAACCCTCCCTCAAAATGACCAATGGGATCAAAAAAATGTCTCCACAGGGGTAGGTAAATCGACTCAGGGGATGATTCTGAGTCGATCTGTACCTATAAATTTCGACCTTTTTTATTTCACCCTCACTAACCCTCCCTCAAAATGACCAATGGGATAAAAAAAAATGTCTCCACAGG
>NW_011887935.1:64114-69468 GCF_000806365.1 Fopius arisanus
CTCTCCGAGATTGAGAGGCCACACTATCGCCACACTATCGCCATCTGTCTAAACTTCGTTTCCCTAAAATTGACAGCTGATCGCTTCGTATTCGCGAACCTAAATTCCCGGCGTTCAGTGCATCGAATCTTTCCGGGAAAAATGGCAAAAAATGTAATAATTGTGTTCACGGGCCGCTAATTGGGTCTCGCGAGTGAGAAGTGGATCTGTAAATTGTGGGGAGTGTTTTTATTCCGCAGTGATTGAGCCGCCATATTTTTCCCCAAACCATCATTGGAGAATTCATCTTGGTGAAATCTAGGGGGTATCTTTGAACGTAATTTACACGTTCATTCCTCAATTTCCCACCCCTGAGACCTAATTACCGGCCCCGCAAAAATAATTATCTGTCGATTGACCCTACAATTATATTTTTTGAGGGCCTACAGGGGCTGGCATTTCGTTACCCGTAAAACGCGTTTTTTCTAGGGAATTTCCTAGGGACATGTCGGGCAAAAATCCCTCCACCCGGGCCTTAATATTGATTTTCACTCACTTTTTTCCCATTTCATTGAACTTCAAACTTCTTTGTCAGTTATTTCCTTGCTGTGTTATTATCATAAGAAGGTCGTTGTTTTCCAATTATATGTCACCGATTCACAGAAAAACATCTATCAAATTTTGTTCCAGAAATTTTGGACGTTTTCGAATATTTTTTGGTAATTAATTAAACCAAATTATGAAAAAATCATAAGCGTATGAAACAGAAATACTTCCATTCCATTACTTTTTAATTTTATTTTGAAAATTCTATTTTTTAAATAATCGAATAAGTTAATAATTAACAAATGAAACGAAAAAATTATGTTTCATTCAGTTTTCCATTGTTTTCTTTCAACCCTTAATGTTTTTCTTTCATTATCGGCAAAAATCCAAAATAATCACATTATTTTGGATTTTTGGCGAGAAAAAACAAAGAAATGGAAGGATCATTTCCACTCTAATTGACTAGTGTTCTCTTTAAGAAATGACGTTCTGTGAATTTTCTTTATATTAAATTTTCCCCTACTTTTCATTTCTCTCCAATGTTTTTACAAGGAAAAACGATAAAAATTGAGAATAAATCACAATGCAATTTATCGCTATTCCGACAACTCAGTGATCGAAGTTTGCTTTCTGATTCATATTCGGTTGCTGCTTTATTCTCTATAATATTAGTTAGCAAGTTTTCTATGAATAATATTCGACTTCTTTTAGACGAGTGTCGATAATGAAGGAAGGAACGGGTGTGGACGCGCGCATGCGCAGGACTGAAAATTGATTGAATTTTTTAATTTATTAATTATCAACTCTTTATTACTTCCTTAAATTATGAAATCTACAGAAATCGAGTCGAACCGCACGGTCACCGCACGTCGGTAAATACATATAATTTGTTTGTTTGTTCCGCTAGTTATTTGCTTGTTTCGCTAGGTGTTCGTTTTTCGATCGATTCTTTTATTACATTACTTAATTACTTAATTACTTAATTACTCCCATTTACTTTTACTTATTCATTGAATACAGTAATTTCATTTATTTTTCTGAATTTTGAGGTTTTCGTGGCCATAGTTATTATTATCATAATTGGCTTTCGGATGGATTCAGATGGATGTATTTCAGCATTTTGCCGATGTTTCGCAAGCATTGCCGTTCAGGGCGAGAAGGGAGGCTTCAGCCAATCACTTCTTTAATTAATCAGTTGGTTAATTAAAATACCAGGAGAATGGTTTTCCAGATAGGGTTCATTGGATAGGGTTCATTTTCCTTCTATTCCTGTTTAGGTTATTGAGATTTTTATGAATTGCTAAGCCGTCTCGGTATTTCTTTTCGAAATATTTTCGAGATTTGGCCAACATTCTTGTCTCATCGTATTGAACGGTATGTCCAATATCAACCAGACTGTTGTAAGTAACCATATTTAGAGCACCACTGATATTCCTTTATTCGCGTACTGATCATCCTCAATGATGAATACCATCAATACCAATTGTGGTATTGTCGTCCAGGTCTATGTTTGGCTTTGCTATCTATAATGGTATAAGAAAGATAACAAATTGAGTTGAATTCCATTGAATTAAATAGATCGAAAAGGCTTACAAAAAACTTTACATGCTTTTTTTTAAAGGGATTAATTATCAACCGTTTATCCACTGCCCAAATTATGAAATCTACATAAATCGATTCCCCAAATGCTTCTGACGTAATTCCCAATTTAGAAAAATAAAAAATAAATTACCCGTTAGGGTATTGAAACCTTATGGTGGTTTAAATTCATGTTTTTTATTTTTTCTTTTTTTAAACTTTAAATATCTTGGCATTAATTGCTGTATTATCGGATTATTCTCATCCAACCAGTAATAATTGTTCGTGATTCTCGAAAAATCATTTTTATCTGTGTTTGAAATTGCCAGTGAATGAATCAGATGTGGCTTCCCAATTACCATTGGAATTTTCTTATTTCTTTTATGACCATCATAGTGATATAAGATCGGTACGTTGTCAGCGTTTTGGATTAAGCCTTTTCTGTCATAGTATATGAAATACTCTGGTTTTGGATAACCGACCTCTGCTGCTTTGATGGCGTCAAGGTCATCAAATACCGTTAATTGACGAATTGTTTCATTCTCGATGATTTTTAATTTATTATAATAGTTTCTCGCTAATGTAATGAGGTGAACATCTATTCTTCGAATATCTGCTATTTCATATAGTATTTTATTACTAACTTTTCGATTGTAGCTAGAATGAGCAGATCTGTCTAAGAATAGAGCAGCTCTTATACAATTGCGTTCACAAAGTCTAATTTTCTCCATATGGTGGGCACCTATATTCCAGACTACTTGTGAACCGTATGTCAGTAATGGTCTAATTAACAGGAGATAGCAAATTAGTTTGGAAAGGAAGAGATTACCCAATACATGGTATCTTTTTCTTGCATTTTCTAATTGTGTATTGTGACGAGGCAGAATTTTGGGCCCCTCTCCCTCTGCCCCCTAATTAATAGACATTACTTTGATAGGTTAAGTTAGGTTTAAGTAATCATTTGTACCACCGTTGGGTAACGCATCCCCAGATACTCCTAACCCTGTTTTCCCTCCCCCTGGTACTCACGCATCAACCTCAGGAAAAAGGACACCCGATGACCCCCCCAAAAACCAGGAAGGAAGAGGTGAGGATGATTGGGAGAACTCACTCGTGCCACAACTGCTCCACGAGTCACTGCCCCATAAAGTAAGAGAGTTGCCCCGAAATGATCCTGTGAAGAGTCACCCCGAAGAAACCTGCGAAAAGACCTTGAAAAATTGTGAAGAGACAAACTGTGAGAAAAGGAACTGGAGTGTGAAAGAGAAAAGGAGTGAAAAGCTAATGAGAAAGGAGTGAAGGATATTGTGGAGGATTTTCGTGTGTGAGAGGAGCTATTGGAAAGATCGTGAGGAGAACTATTGTGGAGAGAATACAGGGAGAGAGCGGAGAGAGAGAGAAGGCAGGGAGGAGAGACCCTGGGAAAAGCGGAGAGAATTTTGAGGACACCATTCCCCGTGAGTGCCCCATTTTTTATTCCTTGTCCCAGCGAATTTCCCTGCCCCGTGTTAATCCCCCTCCAACGGTGAGCCTCTAGTAAATTAATTTTCTTTGTAATTCAAGTCCCCTATTAATTATTACTTTTACAGTTGGCCTCCCTCACTTCTCCCCCTTTTTTCCAGAGTTAGAGTCACCCCTTCTTTTCATTATATCACTAGCGCCGCCGCTTGCGGCCGGGACGTTGACCCCATTAAATGTGTGTATAGTATAGTGTGCTGAGGTGACGATGCGATGTATGGTAGAGATGTCGCTTTCGATTATTGCAGTTGAACGATTATCGATATTCAATGTCAATTCGAGATATCCATGTATTTTTTATATAAGGATATTTCGCGTAGTCGCAAGTGAGTTGGCCTTACCCCACCCTCGAGTTAATTAGTTAGTAGTCAAAAGGCCCGGATTATTTGTTATGTTAATATGTTGTAACGAGATCAGAATACAGAGTCAATTTATAAATCCCCCCGAGTAATGATTGAGAACCCCCCTCCCTCTTATTATTTCAGGTCCTCCCGTAAATCATAGTACATTTCCTTAATTTTTTCGGAATATTATTAATTCCCTAATATCGTGCCTTCGCCGGGAATTATTATATTTTAGTTCCCCAGCCAAGGTCACAGTATCTAAATGAATAGTACATCTAGTCAAGTATTCAATATAAACACCTAGGTATTTTACAGTATTATTATTTGGAATTGTTACTAATTCATTGATGTCAGGGTTAGTTGTGTGGATACTGAATTCTTTGATTTTTTTTATTTTTGTTTCTGAACCAACAAAGTCACGTGGTTGTTTTATGACAATTGTCTCACTTTTTTCTGGACTCAATTTGACATTCCACATGGAGTACATGTTATAAGCTTTTTCGACTAGTGTTTCTAGTTTCTTTTTTACTACTTCGATTTTTTTGTCAATTACATAAATTATACGGTCGTCTGCGAATGCTAGGGAATATGTTCCATTATTATTGTTTAAATCGAAACAATTTGTCATATGCGATGTGAAAATTGAGAACAGGATTGGAGAATTCAAAGTTCCCTGTTGGAGTCCTTCTTTAATTGTAAATTTTATACTAATGTTATCGAAATTTGTTACATGAAAGGATTTGTCTTTTATCATATTGTAAATAGTTTTGATTATGGTTATGGTTATGGTTAAAGATACGGATAGGCATTTGCTGCCCTCTTGTCACCGAACCCCTACTGGGCTATTGTGGCTCCGTTGTCCTTCTGATCCCTATAACTCTAGACCAGCTTTTCTCACCAGTTTTAGTAGATTCCCGGCGTCTAGATCCGCTACATAGCTGATGCTAGGGAAGGCGGTTCCCCAGCAATTAAGCCTTGTTGTAGCCAGTGCAGGGCAGCTACAAAGTATGTGCAGGCTGTCCTCGTCTGCCTCATGGCATAGTCTGCAGCGGGCATCGCTTTCGATACCCATGTTTTTGCAGTGTGTCTTAAACCTACCATGGCCAGTGAGGAGCCTGATTGTGGTGCTCAGTTCCTCTCTTTTCATGTTGAGTAATTTTCCTGCCCTTTCCTTGTTTAGGGTTGGCATGAGGGCTTTGGATTTTCTGCAGGTTGTGATCTGCTCCCATCGCCCTTGGTGTTCCTTCTGGAGTTTGTTTTTGATTCGAGACATTCCGGTCGCGAAAGGGACTCCCACTGTCACGACTTGGTCATCATTTGACGCCCCATGCCTTGCCAGTTGGTCCGCTATCTCGTTTCCTTTTATCCCTTTGTGGCCCGGGACCCATG